>NC_028358.1:2829726-2865528 GCF_000741045.1 Vigna radiata var. radiata | reverse complement strand
TGAAATGCTCCTGGAAACAGTGAGTTTTCACGCCCAGCGTGAAATGGGTGGCGCCCAGCGCCAATTTTCCTGGTGAACTTCTTGTGGATTTCTTCTATGTGGTTCTCCCCTAGTTCTCCACTCTTTATCACTTGAATGCCTTTCCAAAGTACTTAAAGTTCCTACAAAATTTGAGGAAATAAGAGATGAAAACTAATGTATGTAACCTAAGCTAAGTTTATTCACAAAGTTAGATTAAAAGGAGCATCAAGCGTGTTTCAAGCTTCAGGAGTTTTGATTTGGAAAGAAAATTGCACCATAGATAATGGTAAAAATTACCGTTATCAAATGGGTAAATTGATGATCGTTCTCTTGCATGCTTCGAACAGCAAGGACTGAATCAAAGCTAAAAACAAATTTACACAAAAAATCTTCTAGCAATGCAACTGGAGAATCCTCCTAGGGGCGATTCAAAACCTGTAACGAGAGAGATAAGAAATTTATAGATCTCGTCAGATTCAGACATGATCGAGATCTTCTCCTCTGTTGATGCGAAGAAGGACAAATCGACACAGTGAGAACGCATTTCACCCACTCACCTTCGACACCTCCGATTCTGACGAGCGAACTGGCCGGTTTGAGGGGAGCGAACTGGCCGGTGCGTGGTGTCGACACAAAGTCGCCACTGAACCAACCTCCGCACACCGCAAGCCTAAGCGTCGCTAGTCATCGATCGCCGCCACGGTCTCCATTGGCGACCGCGCCGATTTCTCCTTCCTTGTCTCTTCTCCGAACAACAGTTTCAACTGGCGCCACCACACCTCTGTTTGGTCGGTCAAGGGTCGTCGGTGGTGCTGCCTGCATCGGAAGCATCACTGCCGCTTGTGGCGGACCAACCTTCGGCTTTGCTTCCTCGCTCCCCTCTGAAACTGAACCAAATAAAGGTTGCACAGAGATAGTTTGTTCTTGTGGTTGGGTGTGATGGTGAACGTGTATTATTGGAGTACAATATAAACTCTTAGAAAAACCTTTTATGCCGGAGGGATGAAGGAGATGATGTAGTAAAGGGGTTCTTGAGATTTTTGGTGTCATTTTTCTTTTATGTATTTCAAGTACTAAAGGGCATTGAGGGGAGGAGATGATGAGTTATGATGGAGGAGAATTTTAAATTATTTTAAATTATTAAATTTTGTCAAATGACACGTTTCATCACTTCCTTGCCACGTTTCAACATAAATAAACACCTCATCCACCAACTGAAGAAAAACTTCACGGCGTTAACTCTTTTTAACGGAAAGGGTCAATTTGATTAAAATTGGCTCTTTTGAGGACCAAATTGGGAGTTTTAATAAAAGGGGGATGAAATTGGGAAAGTGCCCCAAAAATAGGGACCATTAAAAGCTTTAAACCTAAAAACTAATATAAAATGTATACAAAATAAGCAAAATAAGATTAGTTGTATAATGGATCTTCAATAGGATTTCAGATCATTAAGATGTGTAAAAAAAGTTAATGTAAACTAACGTTAGTGTAACCTTGTATTTAAATAATATGCAATCACTAAAAGAAACATTACATATACAATATTTAAGAATATATATATATATACTGGTTATTACACTGATTTAAAAGTGTAACAAGGTTTTTCAAAATAACATTACTAAATATCCTAACTCTACACTTCAATACCACTCCCATCCTACACTAGATCAACTGTTAATTCTCCATACTATTAATGTAATCATTGCAAACATAGAGAACACATAGACAATCAAACACAAAAGAAATGGCAAGTTAATGTGCAAAAGATTTGATTTAAAATAATCATAATATTGACAAAACAGTTGACACTAAATTCAACATAGGCGTGAAATTGTAGTGGTATGTATATTTTACAAAGTCATAAACAAACGGGTTATCACCTTAACATTTACAAGATTAATCTTCTTCGTGCCTACGACCAACAGTCCATTGCCTGTGACCTTCTTTGACTCTTAGCACATAACTCATTCTACTTTATTTGAGCATGATAATTATTAAAGTTCAAGATACCTCAATTTTTACTCCTTATATATCAATGCATATGCTAAACGTCACCACATCACAAATTTTCTCCTTGAAATTCTCTCAACAACATATCAAAACATATTCTCAACCATGTAAATTACAACATACACACTGATGCTCAGTGCTATATCTCTCGCAAAATGTGGCGCTGAACGACACCCTTCTACTGCTCAGTGTCCTAGAACTAAATTACTCCAAACTTGCATTGGACAATGGCGCTCAACAATGTCCTACTACAGCTCATGCCAAAATGTTCACATTTTTCTACACTCAACGGTACAAGACTAGAGTTCAACAATCAGGAGCTAAAATGCTCCCATACCTACACAAAGAACTAGCACTCAATGCAAGCCTATCGTTGCTCAACGCTAGCTTATCATTGCTCAACGCTGGCTAGAGCCGTCAAAATGGGTCACAACCCGCGAGCCAACCCGGCCCGTCACGGGTTCGGACCAGGTTGGGTTTGAAAAATACAACCCACTTATATGCGGGTGTCGCAACCAAAAAATCACGACGGGACGACGACGATCCAAAAATAATTAATGGTTTCGAAAAAGAGTTTTGGAGTCGCCACCATAGTTTATTCTGGAAAACTATGGAAAAAACCATAAAAAGATAAGACAAGATCTGTGAAAACCAGAGATGGGTTCGGAAGTCGGTTACGTGTAGGGAAGGTGTTAGCACCCTACAACGCCTGCCCAAAGGCAGTACCATTAATTAAATACGCGAATTTGATGTGGTTTGCAAAATGTTTAATTTTCCCCTAAAAATAAAACTCTAAAGGAAACAAAATATTTTTTGTGTTTTTTGTGCCGGACAAGGATTGACCTTGCTCCTACGTATTCTCAGTTGGACTGAGAAATCAGGGTTACGTAGTTCTTTAGAAAGATTGTTGTTTGAAGATGTTTTTATTTTTTGAAGATTTTATATTTTTTGGTATTTTTATATAAAAGAGAAAAGGTTTTTTTAGCACAAGGCCTACGCGAGCGGTCGCACGTGCGCTTAAACCTTTTCAAAATATTTTTATTTAACTTTTAATTTCGGTAAAAGAAAAGGAAAAGATTTTTTATTTAATTTTGGTAAAAGAAAAGGAAAAGGTTTTCAGCACAAGGCCTACGCGAGCGGTCGCACGTGTGCTTAAACCTTTTCAAAAAATTTTATTAATTTTGTTTTCTGTAAAAGAAAAGGAAAAAGGTTTTCTGCACAAGGCCTACGCGAGCGGTCGCACGTATGCTTGAACCTTTTCAAAATATTTTAATTGATTTTTAAGAAAAGGAAAAGGTTTTCTGCACAAGGCCTACGCGAGCGGTCGCACGTGTGGTTGAACCTTTTCAAAATATTTTTAATTGATTTTTAATTTTTGTAAAAGAAAAGGAAAAGGTTTTCCGCACAAGGCCTACGCGAGCGATCGCACGTGTGCTTGAACCTTTTCAAAATATTTTTATTTGTTGTTTTTTTTTAAATGAATAAGTAGATAACCAAAAAAAGATAAAAAATAAAAATAAAAAAAAATAAAAAATAAAATAAAAGATAAAGAAATAGAAAAATGAAAATAAAAAGTAAAAATAAAATAAACCAAAAGTTAAATGATAAAATAATGCAAAGATTGGGCCTAAGCCCAAATGATCTGGGGTGCGGAAATGAAAAAACAGGGGTGCAGATCTAATTTTATTTTAATAGCATATTGGGTCTAAGCCCATGTGAAAAGAGGCGCGACTTAGTGGAAACAGGGGGTGCAGAGAATGAATGAGCTCAAACCCATTATGCAGTGGCGTCAATTAGTAGCCATGGGGGGTGCAGAAGCAAAGCCATTTTTCAGCCCAGGCCGGCCCAAGGTCCCTAGGTCAGAAATTTTAGGGCAGAAACTTTAGGGGTCTCTTAATTTCCCCATTCATTCCACACTCTCGGGATCCAGACGCAAGGTCTCTCTCTCGCACAGCTCGGGCTATGCCACCGCGCCATCACCGCCTCCCACCACCAACCGGCCGGCTCGAACCACGGCCTAGGGCGTCGTCGCCTCCACCGAAGCGGCCACCACTCACCGCCTGACGCAGTGCCGGCCACGGATCGGAGTAAGCCATTTTCTCTGTTTTCGTTCGAAAAGGGAACAATCTCGCCTCTCCGCAGTTCACCCCAACCGGCCAATGGCGTAGCACCCTCTACTTGGCTTCGCCGGCGACAGCCAGCTCCGCAGGAATCAAAACCAGCCACGGCGTCGCGCCCCTTCTCTCTCTCGCGCCTCAACACTTCAACCTCACGAACACCAGAGACGAGGTCTAATATTTCTCACCCAGCCCCAAGATCGGGACCCATACACCACCGCACCACTTGACCGGCTGCCACCCCCTCCGATTAGCCCTGCCATCGCCGACGTCATCACCTTCAACCTCTTTGAGACAGAGTGCGCTTCAGCGTTGATTTGGAATTTCCTATTTGTGTTTGTTTGGGTGTTCTGTTAGGGTGGTTAGGGGTTGATTTTGTGCGTGTGGGTGTGTTGAGAATGATGGGTTCGAGTGTCTCACTGCAGAGATCAATGGGAAAAGGGTGAGGGGTTCAGGGTGGAATATTGGCTGGTTCCTATCCCTATGACTTCGTGTTGTGCAGGTTGAAGACGCAGGTTGAGGATGATGGTGTTTTTTGTTATTCTTTCCTTCTGATATTCCTCTGGTGGGTATTCATATTTGTTGTTGATGATCGGCCATGGTCAAAGCAGTGGGGAGCAAGGGTGCAATGGCAGTGGGTGAATGCGAAGGGATCAGTGAAGCTTAGGAGTATAATGATTTGGTTTTTTTTGTTATGGTGGTTGAATATGATGATGAATGTGTGTCATTAGAGTATGCTAGAGAAGTGAAAAAGATGATATAGCGAAGTGGTCTGGATGTGTGTTAATGTGATGGTGAAGGTGATATTCGGTTTCTTTTAGAGCAAGTGAAGGAGGGGGCATGACATGGGTATCATTGGTTCGGTTCTGTGGTGTCTGTGTGAGTTTCTGTTTAACTCTGTGTGTGTTTTTTTTTTTTTTGTTGTGTGTTTGAGCTTGGTCGTGGACGTTGGGAATGGAAGGGGAGGAACGGTGGTTACGCTGTGGCCAAGAGAAGTGAGATGCAGATGGTGATAGGGTGGCGTTGTGAACAACTTAAGGAGGCTGAGTTAGTTTTTCTTTGCTTGGTTGTTAACTCCATTGGGTACAGGTGAGGAAACAGAGCATGGGACAGTGTGGGATAGTGATGGAGAACGGCAAGGATTCAAGACACATGATTATACACAACATGATAGATAAAGTTCTCCATAACAGTCATAGCAGCAATGCAAGAATAACATGCTCAAGGACAAAAATAAAGAACGCGAGGAGGTATTACTTACCTCTTGAAGACTCGATTGTCGGTGCCAACCTTGCGTATCCAATGGGTCTCTTCCTCCTCCCTTAGTTCAGTTCCAAAAAAATGCTCTCGCAGTTCCTATTCTCTTTTGCAGAATCAATGCTCCCAAGGCCACTGTCCTCTCTCTGGTAGTAAACTTTTTGTTATCATCTCCTTTTTCACGACAAGCTCTCTCGACCCCTTTTGTGCCTTCCTGCTCCACTCTATTCAGTAACCGTTTTTCTCTGCTTTGCCAAATCCTCCAAACGTCTCTGCCATGTTCCCCCCACGCGCTTCACCCAATTCACACACCACGTCACCTTTTTCATTTTCTTCCTTCTCTCTTTCTTATTTCTTATTTCATTCATTTTTTATTTTTTTTTCTTCTTTCTTTCTTTTTTTTTTTTTTTATTATTTCTTTTTTTTTTCTTTTTTTTTTTATTATTTCTTTTCTTTTTTTCTTTTTTTTTATTTCTTTTCTTTTGTTTCTTTTTTTTTATTTTTTTTTAAAACAATAAAATCAAACGAAAACTAAAATTAAATCCCAAATAATAAAATAAAATAAAAACTAAATCAAATAGTTAAAAATAAAATGAAAATAAAAATAAAATAAAACAAAAGTAAAAACGAGTCCTATTATTTAGTCACCCGGACGAAATTTATATGCGGGTCAGATTTCAACCCGGCTCATTTAGACCCGGCTCATGCGGGTTGAACCTGTGGTGAGTCGGGTTGGCTCACCAACCCACCTACCTAATTTTATTTTTTTTAATTTATTATTTTATTTATGAAATCCTAAAAAAATAAAATACTTTCTTCACTCACTGTGTATACCAAAAAAGTAACCTCTGCTGTCACAAATCACTCTCATGGTACTTGCTCTCATATTGATTGTCGAAATTGTTCTGATATTAGGAAAATCTTTATTAGTGAATTTGGAGACAACAAGAACAAGGGTCAAGGATTACAACAAGAACAAGGGTCAAGGGTTACAACAAGAACAAAAACTGATGAATATAAGAAACTTATTTGTATGACTTTTGTGTTTGTTTTTGAATAACATTTGGATTATATTGTACTTTTTATTATTATTTTGAATTGTCTTTAACATAATTTTTTGGGAGTGAAAATTGTTTAAATTTAAATTACAGAAAGTTTGTATTTTTTATTATTTTAAAAAAAATGTAATTAAATGAGCTAGTGAGCCAACCCGTTTACCCACCAACCCGTGGTGGGTCGGGCCGGGTCGAGCCGGGTTACCCATTTTGACAGCTCTAACACTGGCCTATCACTGCTCAACATTATATCAAATATCAATAGGTGCAAAATATGTGATTTGTGAAAATGGAACCTATTCCAATGGTCAATTTGGTATTCCAATGGTTCAAAAACAATTTTTAATGTCAGGGAATATACCAATTGGATCAATTGATCAAATTCTCATTTCCCCAATTTAACTCAACAATAAACTTAACCAATCAATTCAACAAAAACAATCTTTAAAACAAATGAATATCAACAATTCAAATATTTTCATACAAGTCAAACATGCAAATTGCAAATTTCAAAATATCAATAACTTATAAACACTGCAATTAACTTCTCTTACCTAAAAGACCTCTTTATGTATATAAGACTATATTTGTTCATAAGAACAACACAAACACGATCAGGGCATACCATTAGAACCATTGATCATTAGAGACTTTTATAGAAAACTCAAACATCGCATGCAATCCTAGATGGTTCACATGCACAAGAAGGATAAGCAGACCAAGAAAAAGGTAGAAAATTAACCTTACTCTATTGTAGAAACTGATCGAATAGATGTGAAGTGCTCGCCTTAAGGATCACCTCAGTAGTCTCCGATCTTCAAATAGATGAACTGACCATTAGAACTATAAAGTAAATAAGTTTAGAGGGATGATGTGGTTTAAGATAATGAAAATCATTTATAAAAATTCTATATATACTTTTTATTTTTATTATTAAAATAATCTAGTCTAATTATTTATAATGCGCTATCAACATTCTAAATCACAATTTTCTAGATCCATTTTATGATGTTGTTTTACTAAAAAATCTAAAGTGTTGACACTTAATAAAAAAACTTGTGTCCTTTATGATTTTTAACACATTTTTGTTGACAAAAATAAATTTTCTCGAGATTACAAAATACCTCTAACTCCAAAAAAATATATTAAGACTTTCAAGTCGTACATATGAATACAAACACTTATGCAAAATTTAAAAGTTTTCTTGATTAAAATATCATATTCTGTTAAAATTAAGTCATTCACATATGTTAACATATCGATGCATTTCTCCTCTGTAAATAATTAATAATTTAAATAGGATTGAACAAAGCAATGACACTTCAGTGTCATTTGTTTTAAGTCGCATAACAACTTTTTCAAATTGTAAACATATTTTAGATCGATATTTTTGAAACATATCATGCATTAAGAAATTTTCATGTACATTTCCTCAACTAAATCACCTTAAATAAACACATTATATACATCTACTTGATTAACTTAAATATCTCATCATAATTTATTCTATTTCTCTCGTTATGTCTAAATATAACATACCTCACTTTCAAATATCTCATATTTCCATCAAAGTTATATTTTAATTTATTTACAATAACTTTCTTTTTGAATAATTTTCAGATTCTATGTCTTATTATCTTCTAAAGCTTGTATATTGACTATTGCAGCACCCCAAATAAAATCTTTTACAGCTTTCTTAAAAGTTTTAAGTTATTTATCTATTATCCTCGTTCTAACATAATTTTGATATTTAATAAAATAATGTTCACAATTTACAAAAATAAAAAATAAACACCCAAAACATAGATAAAATTTCTAAATACTTTAATTTTCTAATGATATAAGTATCAAAATTCTTATATATATTGTTATTCAATATCATCACCATCCAGAGTCTCATCAACAATTTTAAAATCTAAACTAATATAATTTGCTAACCATAATTCATAAACTATGAGTGTCTCAAATAAGTGTTCAAAACATACACGTTCTCTTATATAATTAATAATATATGAATCAAATTTTTGTCGTGACCTAAAAGCATTGGACAAATATTTCTTCAAATGACATTGTCATAAATATATAATTAATAATATGAATGAAATCTTTGTCATTATTTAGAAACATAAAAATATTTGACGGTATTTCTTTATATGACAATACCAGAAACACTCTTCCAATATTTTTACCAAACTATTCAGCTACATTGGTAAAATCTTAATCATGCCTTGACCATGGTGTGTCTCAAATACTTCGACACAACATATAAATAAATAAACAACTCTTTATACTCAAATTTGATTACAATATAATGCTCAACATACAAATTTCATTATAAAGCATTAATTTTCTTTAAAATATCACTTTCTATGGTATTTATTCATTAGTATTCTATAAAATTTCCTTAAAACATACTAGTACTTGTACAAACTCATGCATGCACCTTTACAAAAGTACTTTATAAACTCTTGTTTCCCAAAATAAAATAAAAGGCTTGACTTTTAATAGTATAAAAAAAAAAATCATGCTCAGTGAAAAAAAGTCAACCAATTCATTACTATGCAAAAACAACACCCAAAATTGGAGGCAATTTCCCTCAACATTCAGGAGTGAAGACTTTCCTGTACAAAGCCTTAATTTCAATATTTAAAAGCAAAGCTAGTGATAAAAGACTTTAATAATTTTAAACCTATTTTGATTATATATATATATATATATATATATATATATATATATATATATATATATATATATATATATTTCAAAATACAAACAAAAATTTGTATAAAATAAAACAAAAAATAAATATGAATTTATATACACAAAATATCTTTATTATTAATGTTTCAGTTATGAAGTCGAGTTACTTCAAACATCTGTATGATTTCTTTTACAATATTGTCTGATAACTGAGTCGAATATTCGTCTTTATTCACTGTCCGGAGGGTATCTCTTACCTTTGACATATATTTATAGTGTTTTGGCATGAGCTTGAGATTAACGAAATCTTAATCTCGATCTAATCTCAATCTAATACCTTTGATTACCATTTACCTTAATCTCTGCGAAAAACCTGTTTATAGACTAAGGCTGAACATTGTTGTTACTGGTCGACCGACTTCACTTAATTTGAAATACCATTTTCTGCGTAGTCTCTTAGCTCTAATGTTGTCCAGTTCACTTAGGTTGGGATGCTATGCATAATAGTTCGACCATATATAACAATTAAAAAAATCTTTTAAAACAATAATAAAAATATGTTTAATTTATAATCGACAATATCTTATTATATTATATCTTTTAAAAAAAACTTCATAACGAATTATGACGATTGTTTTTTTCTAGGGTAGTATATGAAGAAGTATTTGGTAGAAGATAGGTTTGGTTGAAAAAGTTGAAAAGATTGAAATGAAGGAAGAAAATGGAAGTGACAAGCATGTGAGAATGAAAAAGAAAGAGAAAGAGATAAAATTGCTTCCTAGGTAGCAACCAGAAAGCTTTAATGTAACTGTATGAGTAAGTTCACATGCCACATGACTCTATCTCACTTTTCCATCCAAACATGTTGCATAATTTATAACCCACAACTACTCCATTACACCTTTTTCATTTCCTTTTCTTAATTTTGTGGCCAATCTTCCTCCAACCTCACTCTATCATCTCAAATTATTTATGCAATCATTCCACTCCTAAATTTAATGATCCCAAACCCTTTCGGCCTACTCATTTCACTAACCAACAAAAACATACCTAGAAACAAGCAACATACAAAATTCGGAAAATCTTTCTGTCTTTACAAACATGCCGTCACATTTTCAACTCTATTATTTTCCTTCTTTAACACAACTCTTTCAACAAATAATATCATCAAATTTTAATCATACCACTCTTCGCTTTATAAGAAGAAGGTTTACTAGAGAGATGCAATCACTAATAACACCTCAATCCAAACTATATAAAGAATTGAAATTATTTTTTATTTAAAACCTTAAAACAAATAATAGGTTTTTCATCTTTATTATTCTACTTTTTCATTTCTATCGTTTTCACACTTAGATTCCAAATATTTTCTTCACTTCACAACAAATTCTAATAATCTGAATCAACTATAGACTCACTTTGAGGTTTCAATTTGTTGAAAGCTGGTCACTGTCTACAAATTTACATTTATTCAAACTGATTTCTTAAATATACTTGTCTTGTCAACTTGAGAAAGAAAAATTAAATAATAGTAATTCAAAATAATAATGTAATAGTTCAAGGAGAATTTGAATAACGAGTAATGCTACTGTTACTGTTCAGAATTATGTCTTTAGTTTCTCAAACTACAAAATTTATTTCATTAACTTTTTTTTTTTGTAAAAAAAACAAAATGGAATCACCTTAGTTTCTTAAAAATATGAAATTAATGTCAATTGTATAGTTGGTATTTCTTTTGAAATGTTTCAATATTAAATTAACAAAATGTTAAGTAATTTTTACTTATAATTCTGAATGGAGTAGTTTCAGTGGGTTTTATACATTTTTTTATTGCAATAGGTTTCTTTCTTTGAAAAGAGGGATTATGAAAGGAATCTAATTTTCAACATAAGATTTAAATTTTTGAGGTAATTCTAAAAGAATTATTTTTATCTTGATTATTTAATTTATTCTCATAAAAGTTGATTATTGTAATAGGTGATAATCTTTGCTGTTCGATTTTCAAGGAGTGAAGGTTAAAGTAAAGAATAACTTTTGTAGAGTTAGTACGAAATTGTGTTGACCCTTTTTAAAGTATTTTGTGAAAAAATATTTGTTCATTTAATTTTGGAATGTACAATGATTATAGCTTAATATGTGAACAAAAATTAATTTGAATTAAATATATTTTTTATATTTAAATTTTGATATATTTTTTATTTTAAAATTTTTAAAAAAAAATATAATCTTTTTAATCTACCAGGTTAATTTTATTTTATATGTAAAACAAAATTTTAAATTAACATTTATATTATAACATATTAAATTATATAAAAAATTTAAATATCAACTTAAATTCACATAAAAGAATTTAGTATAATTGAATTATAATAACCATATATATATATATATATATATATATTTTAAATTTAAAATTAAATTATATAAAAAATTGAAACAAAAATAAATTTTAATTTAATATTAAATTTTAAAAATTAAAAATATATTTAATCCAATTAATTAGACAATTCTTTACGGACTTAGGTAATATTTGAAAGACTAAAAATTACATATTTCAAAATCAAAATCAAAAGAGAACAGAATAAGAATTTTATCAAAGAAATTAAAACCGAAGTTTGAAAATTTAAAAAATATCCAAAACACATTTCTTCTTTAGAAATGTCTAGATCAAAATTACTTTTTTTAATAAGCAAGAATTAAAATTAAAGTCGATGACACACTAAATGTGAAACAAAGAATAAATAAGCTTTTTTAAGAGAAAATAAATAAATAAGTTAAATCCTTTGCATATATGACAAGACATTGGATCCTTCCCTAGTGAAGTCATGGTAATGTATTTTCATAGGTTTATTTGACCAAATATTGATAGACATTTAAATCATTTTATACTTTACCTCTCATTTGTCCACACTCTACAATCTATATCTTATTTTATACCTCTTTATGTTTCTTTTTCTTTCATCATATTATCTATTTGATTTATTATATTTCTTTTCCCTCCTACCTACTCGTGTCTACTGTCTGCCGTATAGAACCTGTTAATGTGAAAACAAAGAAATAATTAAAATAGAAAACATTTTCAATTTTCACAACAAATTCAACAAATACACCATTTCTTCGTCTTCTTCTCCATCTTCATCATCTCAAATCCAAGTCAAACATAAACAGAGACATAATTCAACTTCCCTCACACAACCTCCCTCTTCAACCCTTTCTTCTTCTTCTTCTTCTTCTTCTTCTTCACTCTTTCTCAGACAAAGTTCCCTTCTTTTCTCCCTTCTATCAATAACAATTACCCCACTTTCAGTTACCCCACAATCCTGCTATCTCAAATCAACCCTCTTTCTTTCTTTCTCTCTCTCTCTCTCTCTCTCTCTCTCTCTACAACACAAACAAACAAAACACCATTCATTATGTGCAACCCGCCAACACCATGTATTTAACCATTCTTCTTCACCACTTCTGACATAAACACCTCTCTCCTTCCGTTCCTTCTCTTCTTTTCTCTGTTCTCAAATTACCAGATCCTCTCCCATTTCAAGTTTTCTCTGTTCAACACCCTTTCTCCAAATCCAACAATACTAAAAAGATTCTCTTCACACCGTAATTCGCACCCAATCTTCTGATTCTTCCTTATTTTCGCTGCTCTCCAATTCCTACTTCCCAAGTTCCTATCTTTTCCCCACCCCATAATCCAAAACCTCAAGAATCACCCTCTGCCCCATCTGGGTGCATCTCATTGTTCAATTTTCACACCCCTCTCTCTCTGGGTTCTTCGTGTTCTTATTCTGGGGATCCGTGAGAGAGGGAAATGTGGGATGTTTTCGTGGCTGGCAAGGATAGTGTCGGCTTGCTTGAGACCGGTGAGGCGATATGCGCGTATGAGCAAGGATGACTTCGACGACGCCGCCGCCGCCAGCGACGTGCTCGTGTGGCACCGCGATCTCGAGAAGCACTCCTGCGGCGAGTTCTCCTTCGCCGTCGTGCAGGCTAACGAAGTGATCGAGGATCAAAGCCAGGTGGAGACCGGCGCCGATGCCGTCTTCGTCGGCGTCTATGACGGACACGGCGGAGCCGAAGCCTCGCGCTTCATCAACGATCACCTCTTCCATAATCTCATGAGTCAGTCTCCTTTTCCACCTTTCTCAATTCATCAACAACAGTGGTAACAGTGACCAAAAGAAAATGTTTTAGGGTCTCTAATTTCAGTTCACTCTGGTGAAGTTTCCATATTTTCATATCGATCGATTTAGATTTTAAACTCTAGGAAATTACGTAGATTCAGTACCCTTCTAAATTTCTTTATGGGTTTTAGTCTTCGGAGGTGTAAATTTGCATTTTTTCCAAGTCGAATTTATCAAATTGAAAGTAAAGACCTTGAACTTTGTTGGATAAAAAATATGGAGACTGAAAACACAGTTTCCATAAAAATTGAGGAAATAGATTAATTGATGTGAGGTAATTCCAGTTTGATGAGTGATGTTGAGATCAAGTGATTAAATGCTCGATTGGAGAGTTTTGTAGCGTTTATTAGTTGATTGTCGCTCTGGCTGGATGGGTTAGTGTAGAGGATATTCTTTTATTTTGGACTAAAAAAATAAGGTTATGGGTTTGTTTTGGGGTGATGTGTCGTTGATTTGGGGGAGAGTTGATCAATGTTGATATTTTGGACCTTTTTGGTTGCTTCGGATTTTGGGTCTTTTTGGTGCTATTTGGATGGACCTTTCTTTAGTTTGGCTTATGTGTTTCTGGCTGGCCAGTTCTGTTGTTGGTTTGTAAGTTTTTTGCGGCTACGAGAAACTGAGGAAAACTCAAATTGCTTTCAGAAGAATAGATAGGAATAGGAGGTGGGGTTTATTTTTTTTTTCTTTTTGGTTTGAGTGGTGTTCTTTGGATGGAAATCATTATTGAATTTGGATGTGTATGTATTGTACATATCCTAGAGACTGAGGATGGAATAATTTTGTTCTTAAAAGTTTTAACCTTTTTATTTATCATGTAGTTCTTCCTCAATTTTAACTTGGTTTTGTGTAAGTATTAATTTTCCTCTTTTATATCAGTCAATCATATGTTTTTTTTGTCTTTTTGACTAAATACAGTTTTATATTTATGGTTTTCTTTGTGTTGGGAGTGGTAAGGGAGAAGATGGAAAATTTGTAATGAACATTAGATTACTCATACAATCAAGGCACCCACCGGACCAAGTATGATTTTTTTTACTTTTGTAATTTGGAGTACTAGGGGTAGGTAACATGATGTTTCTCTTCAAAAAGTTGGAAAATTTTAAAATGTAGTATGATATAATTAAGGTGGGATGCAAATTATTGATTTACCTGCGAATTCTGGATTGATATGGTTTATGAAATTCCATATCCTCAGTTTTTATACGCTCATCTCTTCCTTTTTTTTCACATATAAATTGATAGTTTAAGACTCATTTAGTTAAAAATATTTAGATACTTTTACTGTCTCACAGTGATGCATATATTTTTATTAACCTGCAAAAAAATTTCCACTTCTTATTTATTTTGCGAGTATGCTTGATACTGCATTGGTTCAGGAAGTTTTATGAGGAATCCTATCGCAGGGGTTGCTCAAGAAAATGGTTCTATCACCGAAGATATTATCAGGAATGCTGTTTCTGCTACTGAGGATGGGTTTCTGACTCTTGTTCGAAGGAGTTATGGAATAAAGCCATTGATAGCAGCAATGGGTTCCTGTTGCCTGGTTGGTGTTATCTGGAAAGGAACACTATATATTGCGAATCTGGGAGACTCTCGAGCTGTGATTGGTTCTGCAGGTAGATCAAACAAGATCATCGCTGAACAGTTGACCAAAGAGCACAATGCAAGCAAGGAGGAGGTTAGACGAGAACTCAGGTCTTTGCATCCAGAAGATTCACAAATTGTAGTTATGAAGCAAGGAACATGGCGCATTAAAGGCATCATCCAGGTTTTCTTATCTCGTTCTAAAGAAATTTCAGTTAATGGTTTATGTTGTTGTTGCTTGCTGCCCATGTTGTTCTGTTTTTTCCTCTCTTTTTATAAACTGTTGTGGCTTCATGGGAATCAGTTTTCTTATTAAGGTGTATATGGTTCTATATTTGGTTTTACACCCTTTTCTTCATTTACACAGAATTATGTTTTGCAAGAACTTGTTTACAGTTCTTTTATGACAAGTGTTTTGGTAGAACTTGTGAAAACATTTAATGATCTGTGTCTATAAGCTGTTTTTAGCTTATTTCAACAAGCCTTCTTGCCCTTTTGCTGCTACATTAAATTCTGATTCATCTGCTAATCTTGCATTTGCTTATGTAATGAGATGCCTACTCAGTTGGTTGTGGTTGCTACTTGTAACTTGAGTTTTCTTGTCCACCCGCAATTGAGATCAGGTATCCAGATCTATAGGAGATGCATATTTGAAGCGGCCGGAGTTCTCATTCGATCCGTCATTCCCACGGTTCCATCTGCCTGAACCTATCCGCCGGCCTGTGCTAACCGCAGAACCATCCATATGTTCAAGAGTTTTACGACCTAATGATAAGTTCATTATCTTTGCATCTGATGGACTTTGGGAGCACTTGACAAACCAGGAAGCTGCTGAGATTGTTCATAACAATCCACGAACAGTAAGATGGTTTTTCTTTCAACCATCTCTTCCCTAGTATATGAAAAACAATTAAATTTTTGTCTGTGTGCTGTTTAGATAAATGTTAGCAACAGTCTCTCTAACACACTGCCTTGATAACCACCAGGGGATTGCAAGAAGACTTCTTATGGCAGCTTTGAATGAAGCAGCTAGGAAAAGGGAAATGAGATATAAAGACCTTCAGAAGATTGGAAAGGGGATTAGACGTTTCTTCCATGATGATATCACAGTGGTGGTTGTCTTCATTGACCATGAAATGGGTGGCAAGAAGGTTACAGTTCCTGAGTTGTCCATCAAAGGGTTTATTGACACAGTTGGACCATCAAATTTTAGAAATTTGCGGGGTTTGGAATGATCACAACATTGTCATTAGACATTTTTGCAGCATCTAATTGTTGTTTATCTTCAACATTTATTCTCACTTAACTTCTACGTTTTAAACTATACTTTGTCTATTGGAAACATGTTTGCTGGTGATAAATTAGGGAAACCATGCTACTCATGCTTTTTTTCTTCTTCTCTGGATTGCTGGTGATTGTTTTTATACTCTCATACCTTGTTTGATCGAATGATGTCTATAGTCCAAAGTGTGCATATTCAATTTTTCTATAATTAATCTTATGTTTACATTGAAAGTTAATGCATCAAATGTTTTTTTTTTCAAAATTTGAATGTGATTTTTTAGTGCTCTTTGGATTGATTTGAATCATGCAGTTCCAGTTCCAAGCTGTAGTTTTATTGTTTGATTTAGAGTAAGTTACATTTGCTTTTACATTTACTTTTTTTTTTGGCAAATTAGATTTAAGTAATTTCCTTTCCTAGCATTGATAAGTAAAAATGAATCTAAATCTATTGTTTGATTAAGACTAAGTTTAAAGTTTGGAAGCTGTGGTCACATTGAAATTACAGATGGTAATTTTGGCAGAGTTCTAAACTTCAAATTAATCAGAAAATATGC
The DNA here is from genome assembly GCF_000741045.1 of Vigna radiata var. radiata. Lineage (NCBI taxonomy): Eukaryota > Viridiplantae > Streptophyta > Magnoliopsida > Fabales > Fabaceae > Vigna > Vigna radiata. The sequence continues at coordinate 2,848,762 of NC_028358.1, read as the reverse complement.
TCAAAAGAAACTATCACATCCAAAGAATTACCGTACTTTTATTTTTTTATATCATTTACAAAATTTGAGTCTTCGAACTTTTCTTAAACCTTTTCGATAGATATATTCCAACAAATTCATACAAAAGAAAGTATTAATCAATTAAAATAAGTCATGTATCGGTATATTTAATAATAAACATTTACTTATATTTTAAATAAAATTAGTTGTTAAACTTTAATACTTACAAATAATTTTAAATAGAATACACAATTCATCAATTTAATTTTAGACTCATTTGGTAATATATATATATATATATATATATATATATATATATATATATATATATATATATATATATTTTACTAACAAGACTCATTGATAATGAATTTATAGATGATTAGACTAAAAGTAGCATCTTTTTCAAAATAATGGTATCATTGTAATTTTTCAAAAAATAAAAAAGTAAAAAATAAATAAAGATAATGTGAAATAAATATAAAAATTTAAGTATGTAAAACAATATTTTTTTTTATTTTTATTAATCTAAGTAATTATTGATTTTTGAGGTTGTTTGTTCTGCTTTTTCCTATTTCTAGTAAGTTACTTTTGCTATCTACCATATTAGGCTTCTTTTTCACGAAATTATCTTTCCTAATACCAAATTTGCTTTTAGACTTTGTTGTGCCTCTTACAACCAAATTCAGATCACAATCTCTTATCCTGTTTGGTTGGTGATCTTCTTTCTCTAATTCTTATACGTGGCAAGCTGTTATTCTTCTGTATAGCTTTATTGTGTGACTGAGATGGTGGAAAATCATGGTGCTCACATGATCCATTTTTAAATTTCTTCAACTGCAGAAAGAAATTAACACTAACATAATGGTAAATAAACTGCAATAGCTTTTATTCTGATATCACATGCAAAGTTGGCAAAATATCAATTACTATGATGAAAGATTGGCCCGTGAACAACAGTGACTCCCTCGTTCACAGAACAATAAATCAAGAACATACTACTATTCTAATCAAAATACTTAGGACCATTTGATTCAACCAAATCAAATCAATGACAGTACACAGCTCCTCTACAACAAAATGCCAATGAAAAGAAGAAAAAAACAAAAAGAATCTTATATATATATTATCATGCTTTGCTTTCTTATCACAAAATATCGAAAAAGGAAAACACAAAAACATGGTCAAAAAATGGTAAAGAATATAAAATGAAACTTCCTCAACCAGTTTATGGTAATTCAGGAGTATGGATTATATATTAAAATTTCCTGGACTCTATGCATCCTTAGAAGCATTTCCTGTGGACGATTGAGGGGCCTGATTCATCATATTCTGCCTTTGCAATCCACATCTGTTCTCAAGAAAGAAAGAGATATCATGAATACATGGAATTGTTATCAGAAAAAAAGGTTAAGATCAGTACTAAGATTGTGTTTACAACTTCTTTCTTAAAATGGAGAAGTTGAACCAAACACAATTATAAAAAGAATACAGAGAATGAAAGTATTTTTTTTTTTCATGAAAAAACCAAAAGGAGCTTTCACAAAAGTTAATTTGAAAAGCTTCTTCTTTCAAGGAAGATAAAAAAAAGTTGTTCCATTAGCATACACAGTACATTGGTTTCACATCCATTTTAGTTTAAACCAGTTTCCTTTCCCTTTAACTGAGTTATCTTGGTTATTCCTTCCCGTTTTTCTTTTCCCTTAACTACATTGGTCTCTGCATATTTTCCAAATAGAATTTTCTACATCATAACGCCCCACAAATTTCATTCACATGTAATTGAAGCAAATTGCTGTACCTGTTGGAAGGTGCTGAGGGAGGCCAAAATGGAGCCTCCAATCCAGACACTGTACTTCCTCTCTGGTGGTGCCACCACCTTAATCTTCATGCTGCTTGGGGCCAATGCGGTGATCTCCTTGCTCATCCTATCAGCAATGCCAGGGAACATTGTTGAACCACCACTCAACACAATGTTACCATAGAGGTCCTTCCTGATGTCAACATCACACTTCATGATGGAGTTGTATGTGGTTTCATGAATTCCAGAAGATTCCATCCCTATCATGGATGGCTGGAAGAGAACTTCAGGGCAACGGAACCTTTCAGCACCGATCGTGATCACCTGTCCATCAGGTAGCTCATAGCTCTTCTCAACAGCTGAGCTTGTTTTTGATGTTTCTAGCTCTTGCTCATAGTCAAGAGCAATGTAGGCTAACTTCTCCTTAACATCTCTCACAATTTCTCTCTCAGCAGTAGTGGTGAAAGAGTAGCCACGCTCGGTTAAGATTTTCATGAGGGCATCAGTCAGATCACGCCCTGCAAGATCCAAACGCAGGATTGCATGTGGCAGGGAATACCCTTCATAGATTGGAACTGTGTGGCTGACACCATCACCAGAGTCCAGAACAATACCTGTGTGAAAAGGCATAAAAAGTTAGAAACCATTTTTTTCAAACTATTTCAATGTCAACAGAGTCCTTCAGATCTCATATTCTCAACTAACATTCATGTCAAATTGCACCAGTAATGAAATGCATAAAATGTATGACATTATTGATTCCCACAATCTGTTCAAAAATGACAGAATAAAACTCAGTTGACTAGTGCACACAGTTCATATATTATGAACATTTAAACTATACTCATTTGAAATAATTATGTAATTCTATTAAAGTACAAGTGGCTTGACGACCACAAACATTCAAATACCATGCATCATGTCCCCAATTACCAGAAACCAAGAAAAGGAGGATCAGATACGGAAGAATCTTTACCAGTTGTACGACCACTGGCATAAAGGGAAAGCACTGCCTGGATGGCAACATACATAGCTGGAGTGTTGAAGGTCTCAAACATAATCTGTGTCATTTTCTCTCGGTTGGCCTTGGGATTGAGTGGTGCTTCTGTGAGGAGAACAGGGTGCTCTTCTGGGGCCACACGTAGCTCATTGTAGAAAGTGTGATGCCAGATCTTTTCCATATCGTCCCAGTTGTTAACTATGCCATGCTCAATTGGGTATTTCAGAGTCAAAATACCTCTCTTGGATTGAGCCTCATCACCAACATAAGCATCCTTTTGTCCCATTCCAACCATCACACCAGTGTGACGCGGACGACCCACAATGCTAGGGAACACAGCCCTTGGAGCATCATCTCCAGCAAATCCAGCCTGCAAAATTTAACATAAATCAACACCAAAAGAGAAAGATCATTAACAAACAAAACCCATTAATCAGATTTTCAGAAAAGGTCTGAAATCGCTATTTCAGTGTTTTCATTATCGTTATAGCCACATTTCAATTGCATTATCTGCAATTTTTCACGTGATGCCGTAACAATTGCACAAACTTTTGGTCTGCAGTTTCTCACAGCATTAACATGACGAAAGTGCAACGGTGACCGCAATTCAAACCTTGTCTATAAGAAAGATCAAAGAGGAACACACAATAATTGATCCATTTATATATACCTTGACCATTCCAGTTCCATTATCACAAACAAGAGGTTGGATATCCTCACCATCTGCCATCTTTTATTGATTACTGCAAAACGCACCAAACATTACAAAAACATAAAACAATGAAACAGAAACAAAAACGATTCATGTGTCTCCCTAAGCTACATTGTAAGATCTGGGGTTATTATACGTGTCACATGATGATAAAAGATCGGTAAAAAACATAACAATTCATGATCATCACACCCAAAAAATGCTGCATTTTGAACATGATCAGAGTCTCACATAAAAATTATTAAGGTAATTAGTGTACAAGGAGTGCAAATTGTTACGAGATTAACTGTCACCTTCGAAGAATTGATGATGGAATGTTTGAAATATGGATAAAAGAAAGTGGAGAATGTGTTGTTATGAGTACCTTAGAATTTCCGAAATGAAGGAAGCTACGTGTACGTGACTTCTCTGTTGCACTTTCTATTTTTAAGGAACGTGCTTTTGTGTGGCTGAGGTATCCGCAGTAGTGTGGTTTAAAAAAGGAAAGTTATGGCAAATGAAATGCGACTCAAATGAACCGCAAATGTCATTTAGGAAGATCCTGACCGTCCGTTTCCTTTACGATCATCTCACCCTCGCTGCTCGTCACGTTTATTGTTGGAAATAGCTGGCACCTTTTCTCAAATCAAATACATGAAATTATTATTCACTTTAATTTTTCAGAACCACCTCCTAATCTAAATCATTCATCATTTATTTAGATCAGAAAAAAATAACATTAAATATAAACTAAAAAAAAGAAAAGTTTTGGATTATTTTTCATTATTTAGAGCTAAATTTTACCTTAAGAAAAAATAATTTTTTTTTAATTTTATAGTTTAATTCTCTACATTTACACTACAAAAAAATGAAGACATTCTTTCTAATAAAAGGACATTTTCTGTCTGAAAATAGTAAAGTGATTCCTCTTAAATTATTTTTTCCCAAGAAGTGGGAGCTATTCCTTTTCTTTTCTTTCACTTTTCCCTACCATCATTCATTTCTATGAGATTTCTTTTACTGTTCATTTAAAAAGCAATCTTCATTTTCTTTTCATTTATTGCATTTAAAAGAATGGCTGAATTATGCAAGACTAAGTTTTACTACACTAACATAAATTAAATTTACTGTCTACAATAATGTCTTAGTTTTTACAATAAATATTAATTAAGAATTTGTATACCAAGAAATACTTTTAAAAAAAAAGCTTTTAAAAGATTCGATATAAAGAATGCATATAGTTTCACAAAAAATTTTAGAAGCCGATGAATGATTGAAAAGAATATAGATAAATTCCCTTTCCTTAAGAACTTTATTTAGACATTAATGGTTTTCTTTAAAGGTGACAGGTCTGCAAAAGATCACAAGCTCTGCTGGATACTCAACTAATAATTGATTAAAAAGAATGTGGTAGGGATGTTAGAATCACAATCATCTTTTTATATATATATATATATATATATATATGTATTTATTAAATCTATATTTTTAAAAATTAAAATAATCTTATATATTTAAATTCGACTCCAACTTTTGAGAAAATCAATTTATTAGTTTCAATTTTAATCTCTTCTCTATTCAACTTTATTCATTTGATAAGTTTAAGTTACTTAATTTTAAAAGTGTAAATAAAAAATTATTAAAATATTCCTCTTTTAAGATCTAGTGTTCAAACACAAATTACAAAAACACTCTTGAGCATGATTCACACTCTTAGGAAGAATCAATGAGTTTTTACTTTTCCCTTTTTTGTTCACAGTTTCAAGATTTTGAGAAAGATGAACAAGAGCAATTTCACCAGACTCTTTCATTCCACACATCACTTGCAACGCAAAGCTCACACCTTTCGGGAATCCGTCAGTCCCACCAACTGCACCTTGTCTAGTTCAACATAAGTTCTTCACAATTTTTCTTTTCTTACGCCCTTTTGCTCGCAGAGATGCAACGATCACTCGAGAAGATTCGGAAGACTTCGTGCCAAACAAACACTGCTCCGCGATGTCAATGCTTACGCGCAATTCATGTTTCAGGTTAGTGTTGCTCAGTACATTTTGGTGGGTTTTCAAGTTCTCATCGAAAAAAATGATTTTTAATGGGTATATGTTAAGGTTCAAACAAAAGTAGCAACTTTATTTTTCACCATTAACTACGTTTAAAGAGAGACTTCACCATGTAGAAGTTATTTCCCTTGCTTCTCCAAAATCTAATTTTAACTAATGTATAGAGTAATTTTAGCATGAGGAGAAGATGGTTCCTTTCTTCCTTGTTTTTTCTTGGGATGATGATACTTTAGCATTTGACACGTACCACGTGTGAAAACGTGAGTGGTGGACGTGAAAAAAATTTAAAAAAATGAGAATGACGTGACATTAGAAAGGGGTTAGGGTTTCATGTTTTGGTTCATTTTCTCTTTTCAAATGAGACAACTTTGAGAGAGAACGAACTTGAGAAAGAGAGAGTGCGAAACCCAAGAGAGGGTCCTTCTTCTCTCTGTCTAGCCATTCATTGTTCTCGGAGTGCCGCCATAATGTCGTCGTAGAGAATGCCGCTTCCTCCCATCCACTCAGTCGCTGGAGTGCAGTCGTTCCCATCCCAGAGAGAGTGCCACTACCTCCCACCTACCCATTTTCGTTGACCTTTCGCGTGGATGTCGTTGGAAGCTTTGATTGCAACGACCACCGAAAAAGAGACGATTTCGTGAGTGTTCCTCCCACCCACACATCTTGTGCTGTCTCATCCATTGAGAGGCCTTGGTGATCATTAAAAGTTGATTTATTTGTATTGAGATAAATGAATCTATAATAGATGTACGGTCTTGATTATATAGGATATGTTCCTTATTACTATAAATATGATAGGTGTTGGTTAGTTGTTCCTTATTACTATAAATATGATAGGTGTTGGTTAGTTGAGTAGGATATACAAAAGAAACATTTGCAAACTATGACTCGATGGGAAAAGAAGAGATGTAATGGTCTAGGCAGTGTGTGACCAGTACTCAATAAGTGAGTGTCAGAAGATGAAAATGTTGGGAATGGTTGGGATTAGCAATCCATTAACTAACTGAGTTTATTCGGATGGGTGAGATAAAGACATGTGAGTATGGTTGGATATTAATGACATATGTTTTGAATTTCTTGATATATTGTGTGTTGGAGGTATCATTATTGATTGTATCAATTAAAAGTGGAGGCGATAATTTTTTTTGTAAGAATATATATTTGGAAAATTTTGAATAGGTGTTCTCATCTTTGGTGATCCACAAATATTATAACCCTTAAATCCAACCCTTTTTATTGATGCTCCTCATGAAATAAAATTTAGAAGGTCGTTTGACAGAATTACTGATACTCTCTGTCTGTTTGTCTGTTTTTTTGAGTTGTTGTTGGGTTAATTTTACATTGTTTTTGTATTTTGGTTGGATTGATAGTGATCGATTGCACAAAAGAAGAAGGTTATAACAATGTAAATAGATTTAATGTTTTGAAAATTGATTTGTTTGTTTGAAAATAGTTTTTTTATGGTTCTTTTTGTTTGAAAATGAATTGTAGTTGTGATTGTGGGCATGGAGCGACACAAAACCGATAGTCGACATTAATAGTATACTACGACAAATTGATATTGGGGAGACTCCATTCAAGTGGTGTCTTTATATGAACAACTCAATTGAGTTATGCACTTCTCTGTTCAAGGAAATGATTAGACGTTGGGTTGGTCGCAATGAATGTTTTGTTTTGAAGTAAAGAATGATATTATTTACAGTTGAGCAATGATTGCATGGGTTTAGGGTTGAGTGTTGGTGGTTTGGATGTCAATTTTGATGATAACTTTGGTGGTGTTGTTTGTCAACAATTTTCTTCAAAGTCATCCACCCTAAAAAATGTCATAAGTAGGATAAAATTGATAATAGAAAATAATGACATGCATCCAACCCTAAACCCATGCAAACATCGCCAACTGTAAATGATACCATTCTTTGCTTTAAAACAAAACATTCATTGCGGCCAACCCAACGTCTAACCATTTCCTTGAACAGAGGAGTGCAAAACTCAATTGGGTTGTTCATATAAAGACATCACTTGAATGGAGTCTTCCCGATAAGTATTCTATCAATTTGTCATAGTATACCATTAATGTCGACTATCGGTTTTGTATCGCTCCATGCCCGCAATCGTAACTATAATTCATTTTCAAACCAAAAAAGTATAAAAAAAAACTCTTTTCAAACAAACAAATCAATTTTCAAAATATAAAATCTACTTACATTGTTATAACCTTCTTCTTTTGTGCAATCTATCAATGCCAATCCAACAACTCAATCAAAAACAAAAATACTCCAAAATGCAATAGACTGAAATTATATGTCAAATTAAAAAGGATAAACAAGAGAAGGACAATCAGTCAATAGTTCTGTCAAACGACCCTCTAAAAAGCCACTCCAACACATATGGTTGGATTTGAGGGTTATAATATTTGTGGATCATGAAAGATGAGAACATCCATTCAAAATTTTCCAAATGCGTATTCTTGCAAAAAAGATGTATTGCCTCCACTTTTAATTGATATAGTCAATAATGATACCTGCAACACACAAGAAATTCAAAACCTATTTCATTACTATCCAACCATACTCATATGTCTTTTTCTCATCCACCCGAATGAGCTTAGTTAATGGATTGCTAATCCCAACATTTTCTGACACCCACACACTGATTATGATTACTAATCACACACTGCCTGACCATTACAACTCTTTTCCCACCCAGTCATAGTTTGCAAATGTTCCTTTTGTATACCCTCTATTGTGCGACTCAACCAACCAACACCCATTGTTCTTATCATATTTATAGTAATAAGGAGTATATCCTACATAATCAAGATCATACATCTATGATAGATTCATTTCTTTCAATACAAATAAACCAACCTTTAGTGAACACCAACGTCTCTCGGTGGGTGGCACGGAGCAAGATGTGTGGGTGGGAGGAACACTCGCGATCGCGAAAGTGCCTCTTTTTCGGTGGTCGTTGCAATCAAAGCTTCCAACAACACCGGAACGAACAATACTTCTTCAGGTGGACAATGAAAATGGGTGGGTGAGAGGAAGCGACACTCTCTCTCTAGGAACGGTGGCACTTCGGCGGCAATGGATGGTTGGGTTGAAGGAAGCGGCACTTTCTCTACGAACAGCGGCAATGGGTGGTTGGGTGGAGGGAAGAGGGGATTCTCTCTAGGTTTCGCGCTCTCTCTCAAAGCTTCCTCAGATTCGGAATCTGAAAAGAGAAAATGAACCCAAAACTTGAAACCCTGCCCCAAATTCTGTTGCCACGTCATTTTCATTTTTAAAAATTGTTTTCCATGTGCACTACTCACATTTTTGATATGTATCCCGTGTCAAAATGTTGTCAAAGTATCATTATTCTTTTCTTTGAAGGGCTTGCAGGAAAGTTTCCTCCAAACATACCTGTTGTTCAAATTGATTATTTCCATCTCTTGTTGATTTTTTTCCCACTCAAACAAAGTTCTTCTCCATTTCAAATTCCAACACTAGCTATCATATTGCCATTCCTCTATTCCATTTATCGAGGTATCTTTATCCACAGAAACCACAAAATCTTGGAAAAGATCATGCCAAGAGTTTAACTTGATCACCGCACCTTGGCTTCCTAATGTTTTTTCTCTGATTTATTTTAACGACGGAACATAGGGAAAGTTAGTTAGAAGTCGTAGGTGTTGTTCTGTGATTAAAATTTGAGTGTCATGTTGGTAACCTGCCCTAGTGAGGTCCTCATTTAAAGTCAGAATTAGTTTCTGAGGTGAAACTTCAACTATAATTGACAAAAAAAAAAAAAAACAGCAAAAACACCTAAAGAGATGCATCTAAGTTCTGTCCTTTGTTTTATGTTATAACTTTGCGATGACATCTCCATTGTGAACAGAATTTGCATTTGTGCAATCTGGACTATAACCTTTGATTGCCTATTACTGGCTCATGTTCTTACTTTTCAGTTATATGATTTGTTAACTGTTTGTTCACTATGTTTTGTAGTGAATCCATATAATTTTCTAGTGTTGGTAATTTTGGATAAAGTTTGTGTTGCTCTATCTCCCCTAGTATGGTGATATTGAGAAGTCCTCAGTATCATAATTTTTATAGTTCTTTTAATATGAACTCTTTTGGTCCTAGTTTTAGATGGTTCCCTTGTATGCGCTCTATCCTGATTTTGTTAGTTGTAAGATGTTGCATATAATGCTTGTGCTTTCTTTTTTTTTCCATGTCTTAGAGTGGGAAAGAAGATGTTGATGAGGATGATCCTTCTCCCAGTCAAGGCGCGTCCTGGTCAAGAAAACACTCTGGAAGGCACTGGAATGGCAAACAAAGATCAAAACATCGGTTCAGAAGTAAGGATGCTTGACATAGTTATGTTATAATAGCGTATGACTACCTTGCAATACTGGCTCTCTTGATTAGAGTTTGTTAAATGATTTCTTCTCGAAATCTTCTCACTGCATCTTGTCTGGAAAACTTTCACTGTTATTTTTTGTGGAAAGAAGATTCTGGATATTATAGGGTTTGTTATGGATTTATATTTGAAGGCTCTATTGGTTAGAATTTGTTCATCTGGGAATTTTTCTAATTGCATCTTGTGCAGAAAATTTTCATGCCCTGTTGGGAAGGATTGGTGGGTTTAACTAGTACAGATCATTTAGCAGTTTTGGTTTAATTTGCATCACAGGTTTTCTTGAACAAGCCGAAATGTCTTTTTTTATTTGTCGTGCAAAGAAGATTCTGGATATTAATGGGCTTGTTCTGGATTCATGTTTCAAACAACCTTGATGTCTTTCAGGAGGTCATGAATTTTGCAAAGATGATTTTGATGTTGAGACTGGTTTTCGCTCTTCTTTCGGTGGCAATCGATCTTTCTATTGGTCCTTTATAGATGAGGAAAATCCTCAGGAGCAGGTCAGGAGGTTTTTCTAATAACAGGAAATCTCAGAAGTGGAGACATCAAAGTGAAAATGAATATGGCAAATCAACCAAAGCAGAGTCTGATTGTTCACATTCAGATATAGTTTCATATAGATTAGCCCTTGGATTGAGTGATTCTGGCCCTCTGAAACTTGAAGATGTGAAAAATGCGTGAGTTCTTTTCTGCTTTCTCTTTAATGTGTTTTCTGAGTTCTTTTGCATTTTCTCTTCAATGTGATTCTAAACATCCTTATGAAAACAGGTACCGGATATCTGCTTTAAAGTGGCATCCAGATCGTCATCAAGGCTTTTCTAAGGTATTGCCAGGCTCTAATAGCTAAGTAATTCTTGCTTTTTTGTTCTTTTCCTATTGAAGAATTTCTGTCTTACATGTTGAGTTGAGCTTACTAATTATTTTAGTTATTATGCATGTTGATAGGTTATAGCAGAGGAAAGGTTCAAGCATTGCAGTGCTGCTTATCAATCTTTGTGTGATAAACTGACCTTGTATTAAGGAGTGAGTGCTTGTTTACTCTTTTTTCATTCAAAGGAAGAAGTCAAACTGTAATATCAAACAGTTTAGAATAACTTGTACACATTGTTCAACCAACTAAGCTAAACCCTTGCTACAATTTAGGAGTAAAATTCATAAGCCAGAAACATTTTGGCAGAAATTATGGCAATTTTACCTGAGTTAACTAACATTCTTTTTGTTGGTTTTTGGTGTTTCAGAAAATCAACCAGAAAGGAGTTACATTTGAGACATGCCATAGTTGGTCATTATCATTGTAGTTGAGTTGTCAGCATAGTCCTTTTCTTCTACCCCAAAATAATGCAGATTATTTATTATTGAGAGAAACCTGTCATTTTAAGAAAAAAAAAAAAGAAGAGAAATGTCACTTGTGGCTAAGAACAAGCCAACTAATTGCTTGAGTCATTTTAAAATATTGATTGACCTCAATAATAAGACTCGAAAGGGTCCTTTGTTGAATAAATCTTTCTTGGGTGAAAATATTCTCAAAATTAGACTTTTCTCACTATAATTGATCCATTTACTATTCTTGGGAATTAATTGGTTAAACATAAAAAGAGTCTTTCACATGTAATGTATTTTTAATTTTGATTATATCATGGTAATTTAGTCAACAATTGGATAAGAGAGAGACAAAATAAACTTGTCTGAATCTGTCTTCTATTCATCCTTGTCAAACTAGTATTGTATCCTACTGGATAAATTTTTTTTTTTTTTTTATAATTAAAAATTCTAATGAATAATTTATTGAAATATATAAATGGTAATTTAGCGTAAGTAAATATATATATATATATATATATATATATATATATATATAAATTGAATCTTGCAATTATAAAATTAATTCAAATTACTGTATAAAATTAATTTTAAGTATTGATCATTTCTAAATAAGAAGCATTGAAATTTAGTTAAGAAAGAGCTAAAAGAGAAGAAATTGAATAGGAGCCATTGAAAAGTTCTGATATGAATATAAAACTAAGAATAATTTGAAAATATTTTAAAAAGTGTTTTTTTTTTTTGAAAATTTGAAATGAGCGAGTAAATTCGACCTGTAAAAGTGAGAATATGAAAAATAGGCACATAATTAGAAAGGTTGGTTTTAATTTATAGTAATATTAAAATAAATAGATAAATAATGGGACTTTTAAATTTATTTTTGGTCTTTGTGTGTACGTTTAACTTTACTTCCTGCAAAAATTTAATTTACGTTTAGCTTTTCAATTTTTTAGAATTTAGTAAGTTTAGTCTATGATAATCCTTTTTTCAATTTCTAATAAAAAATGTCAAGATCATAGATGAGGAAAATGTTAGTTAATTGTTTAGAATATTAATATTAATATTCAATAATAAATTGTAACATTATTATTAAAATAATATATTGACAATTTTTATGAGAATTGGATATCATATTGTACTAGATAAAATTATTTTATTTATCTTTTCTTTTTTTTTTCTTCGCTTACGTTTCCTTGATAATAACAATCTGAATTTGATTCAAATGTTGTCGCAATCACATTTGTTGCTCCCATGTCATCGTCTGTCGGAATTAGTATTGAAATTTGAGCAGAACAAATCTTCACCGTCCAAAATATGTTTCAGCTAAAATCATAAAACAAAATGCAAGTTTGTAAACGGTGAAAGATGGAACTCCATGACCCTACAATATGCCACAACCCTAGAGGATAGCGTTCCTTTTTTGTTTCTTTGTAAATCAGTGTCCTTGTTCCTCGATTCATAACGTGGTCGTTTCTTCTTCTTCTTCTTCTTCCTCTCTGCTCTTGTTTCTTGCCTTTCGAAACCTCGTAAAATCAAGGGTTCTTCTCTTGTGTTTCAATCTCCTTATGGATTCTTCTTCTGATCACTCTCCTTCGTCATCTCTTCATTCTACTGTGAGTTACTTCAACTGTTGAATTATAACAATGAATATTGCTCTTCATTGTTTTAGTCTTATCAAATATTTGGAAAATCAATCCTCTAATGTTGAAATTACGGCATGGATAATTATCTCAGGAAACTTTTATTATTATTTTTGCATAAGTTAGTTTTTATTTATACAATTTATGCAGAAATTTGTTGGTGCTGATTAGTTTTCTTTTCTTATAAACTATTTCATCCTTCTAATTGATTGAACTCCAGTTGCAACCTAGTGAGGGGAAGGTTTACTTCTATACATAGTTTTGTGAGATCTCTAACAAATTTCACTTACTTTTATAATTAAGTTTGATGAGTTTGTTGTATGAAGGATTTGAGTAGTTGGTGGTGGTAGATAGATGAGCAATTCTACTCTTTTATATTATATATAGTCTCATTATGGATTAACTATTGATTTTATAAGAATGCCCCTTTTCTGCAGCAGATTTTCCATGGACTCAATCAGAAAGATATCTTTTACATCTACAAATCTTATATGAGAGTTACTATGGTAGCCACAGAAATCTAAGGGCTTTTGTAAAATTGTTTTTTAGGCCAGTATCTTAATGAGTTTAGACACACTAATGGTGAGGGAGGAAAAGAGAGTTTTTCAATAATGGTATCAGAATCCTTAAATTTCAGATGGTACCATAGAGTTTCTCTTATCTTATAGCTATCGGTCTTATTGTCAAGTTCCATTGCAATGTAGGGAGATGTTCAAAACGTTAAGTTCTGTCAGTGGTGTGGTGGTCCAACGAAGCCTGGAATACCTGAAGGAGAAGAAAGATTCAGAGCCATATGTACCAGCTGTGGGAAGATTGCATATCAGAATCCAAAAATGGTAAATGCTTAAAAGATCATACCTCGCTTACTTTCATGCCATATAAGAAAACCACCTAGTTTTCTCCTAAAATCTCACAATGTTTCTGATGTTTTATTAAATAATACTGTTGCTATTTTCTGATGGATGGTTTGATTCTATTGTTTTTGGTGTAACTATATGGAGATTGGTAGTTTAATGGATTACCTAACACTATATTCAAGTGGATTTAGTATGATCCTTTAGACTGATAGTGTTTGACAGTACTTACAAGTTATAACTTGTTATTTTAAATATTATGACTTTTACTAGATTTTTAAGTGAAACTTGCATTGAGAAAACGAAAATGTGGTTAAATCTTGACATGGCATTAGTTGATTTGAGGAAGCAGATTGTTATATCAGCTTTTGGACATTATTTATTATGTAATGAAAGAATTTAGTTCTTAAGTTGATATGGTTCATATTAATCACGTGCTAATTGTTTTAAAGTGGTATGAAGTACTTCTATTTTGTGCAAAATTATGTACTAGTTGTATATACTATTCATTCTACCCTCACTACTAGGCCTGAAGAACAACTTGTGCAAGCAAACCCTCTGCAGAAAACTTCTCATTGCTGAGGATCTCCAGATTTTAAAAGACCACAAATTTGCACTAGTCCTTTCTTTTGTGCTTTATTTTTAAAAATACAATTATATTACAATAGCTTAAAATATTAAAACTGTGCCTTAAATTTTAAATATTAGGAGTGATGAGGCATAATTTTCATGATTACAACATCCAAAATTATTAAGAGGACTCTGCTCACTACTTTTTCTTCTGATCATTACATGCATTTGGATGACAAAGTAGGTAGTCGGTTGCCTCATTGAACACGATAACAAGGTCCTCCTTTGCAAGAGGAATATTGAACCATCTTATGGCCTATGGTAAGATTGCATTTCTAACTTTACTGGTCATTTTCATTCATTCCACTTACATTCTTGGCAAAACTACTAAAAGGGGAGAAATTGGAGGGAAATTCTGCTGTATGCCACAGAAAAATACAAAAATGATAGAAGAGTAGAGTGAGACAACAATTTAATGAAGAATTTGGTGATACCATGTTATTGTATCTCTTTCCTTCAGTTCAGTCTTGTAATGCACTGGAATCTCACTGATATTGCTGGTTATTGTGAAATATTACAGTACACACTTTTTCTGCATGAACATATCATGTTGGGACCACGTTCTTTTATCCGAAACCTTTACAAAAACAAAAATGCTAACGATGTTGTGTTATGTTGATTTCATGTTTTGGTGTGAACAAGGACACTTCCTGCTGGTTATCTAGAAATGGGAGAGTCAGCTAGGGAAGGTGCCATCAGGGAAACAAGGGAAGAAGCCAATGCTGAGGTGGAAGTGATTTCCCCCTTTGCTCAATTAGACATTCCTTTAATTGGCCAGGTAACAAAGAATCAGCATTTATTTACCATTTCACTCTTTTTACTTGATCTTCTAATGTAGCTACAAATTTTTAGTCATGATTATGGCATGTTTGAGGCAGACTTATATAATCTTCTTAGCAAGGTTGAAGAACCCCCATTTTTCACCTGGTCCAGAATCATCAGAATGCCAACTTTTCCCTCTCCATGAAATACCTTTCAACTCTCTATCCTTTTCATCAATGGTGGTCACTTTAAGTTTGGTATGGTTCAGATGCTTCAACATTTTTTTATGCTTGAAGTCTTATTTTTTGCAATAGTATTAATGTCTCTTATGGCGTTTTCTCATGGCTGCAGTATGTTGAAGATAAGAAGGAAGGAGGAAAGCCTAAATTCCATTATGGTACTATTAGCAAAAGGTATTTCCATGTTCTGTGTAGAATATCTATCTTTTTATCTATAATATTGAAAATTGAAGACCAACTTTGGTATTATTAGATCATCGTTTTCTGGTTTTTGTTAGGCCTGGTACCAGTGCTTCTGACATTCATGCCTATACACTGGATCATCATATGCAGTCATGATCAATTACGAGCTGGTGAGTTTTCTCCTGCACATATCTACCATTAAACAAAATTAATATTGACAAAAATAATAATGATAATTGTCTTTTTATCATGATTGCTTCTGCTCATAAACTTAACATCTTGCAGCTCACAGCAATTCAAATATATGAAGATTGTAGAGATTCAGGAACTCCTCTTTCATTATTACATCCAGATTTTTAAATCAGCAGTAGTGGAATGGCATTTAATATGAAAAATTCAAATTCATGAAACTGTTGCAAGATTGATGATTACCTGCAATCCCTGCTATTATGTTCAAATTCTTGTTAATTCTCAAAATATCATATTTTTTTTCATCAGATTCTGAATTCTTTGTTCTACTCAGAAAACAAAATTTGCAGATAGGTTATCCAATATTTTGTTTCTTTTTATTCTATAAAATGAACAATTCTTTCATTATAAATTTTAATTTTTGAAATATAAATTTAATGTTCAATTTATATATATAACTCATAAATATTAGTTAGATATATTAATCAAAACATAAATTAAAAAATAAATCTATAATCCAAGAGTTAAGTCAGTCAATTTTGAAATTGCAATTTTTTAAATGATTATTATTTAATTCAAATTTAAAAGATTAATTATCCAACCAAATTACATACTTAATAATCATTTAAAAATAAAAGACAAAAACAAAAAGTAAATGCACTCGAGAAACCCAATTCAGAAGGAATTTCTGAAAACCCAAATTGTGATTGATTTTCCAGCCCATGGAATAAAACTAAGCCCAGAATCCTCTTCAAATAAAAAATATACTTCGTTTGAAAATAATAGGAGAAAAAAAAAATCTTAAGAGAAACTCTTCTGTTCAAACAAATGCTATAATCTGATAATATAATATTCAAATTTTAACCAATAACAATTATCCGTAGATGAGAAAAAGAAAAGAAAATGAAGTATAATCGTTTTCTGGAATTAAATTAACATGTAACTTCATGTAAACTATAACTTTATTTCAAAATCGACCAGTCATTGATGATTCAGATGATTCTGTAGTAAAGACCATTCTCCAATAAAGAAATGCAAAAACGAAATTGAAAACTCTCTTTCACCAAAGAAAAAAATGAAACACGTGAAGAAAACCATCAGAAAAAAAGGATCATTGCATCAGGAAATCTCAGACGACCGTCGTGAGAAATTGTAAATCCGTATTCATCACATGGTTTTCAAGGGAACAAGAGAATTCGTAATAAAATAGTAAAACAATACCAAACGCTAAAGAACAGAACAGAAAACGAAGCCGCACAACATATTTTCAATCCTTCCGATTTCGAATGAAAGAGAAAAGTATCGAGAACCATTCACCGAAGGAATTTAAAGAGGAGGGATTAGGGTTGGGAGGGAGATAGGAATCCACAGGATTCGTATTGACGATTTTACCCTTAGTCGTTTTTAGTAAGGCCCAACTACAGTTTGGGCTGTCAGTATTCTTGTGGGCCTTTTTATTATGTCTGTGTTGGTTACGCAACAAATATTTGTTTCCGCGTTTAAATTACTTTTTAAACTGATTAAATTAATAAAGGTACAAATTATTTAGTTTGGTTATTATATTGTATATTTTAACTCAAATAAATCATGACTAAAATTATCATTTACATTAATAGTCAAATTAATTATTCAGAAAAGTACACTTTTTAACAACAAATAATTAATTGTGATGCTAATTTATAAAAAAATTAAATTATTATTAACCATTTAGACTTATCCAATTGTTTAACATCAGTTTCTTACAAGGTAAAACTATCTAATTCAAAGTTGCTTTCACCATCAATGTTGCATACCTTTCACTATTATGAGACCATGTTGAGGAGATGTTGAAGGACGACAAATGACAGGGATCAATAACCTTCTTAACTTTGACAACATTTAAATATCAATAATATAGATTTTATTTTTGGTTTAATATATTCGGAAGTCCTTATTTTTGTGGATCTGTATCAATTGGGTTTTCGTATTTTGAAAATCTTCAATTAAGTTCCTGTTTTGGTAAAATTGATTCAATAAAACTTCTGCCGTTAAATTCTGTAGACGACGTTAATTTTCTTGCGAACTGACATACTGAGTAGACGGCGTTAATGTCGTGTGTCGTGTCGTATTCGCTGGCATCTCTTCTTTTTTTTTTTTTTTGCCTTCATCATCGTCTTCGTCACCATAACTCTTCCCAACTCTTCTCTTCAATACCATCGTTCTGAACACCATCATTATTGTCATCATCCTTCCCAACCAAGGTTTCGTTAATCTTGTGTGTGGTGTCCTTCGTCGTGTCCCATGCCCCTTGAATGCCTTGCTTCGCCTAATTAAGAAACCCTAAAGCCGCAATTGAGGGGTGTCTCCAGAGTTAAAAAAATAACTTATATTCTTAACCAAGATACCTCAAGAACAACTGCAGTTTGGGAAAAAAGCAAAGGTTTTTCGACAACAATGTATAAGTTTTCATGGCCCGATTCCTTCAGCGTCTTCAGAATAGTAAACACATCCAAAAACCTGTGCAGATTGACAAACTTGAGCAGTTACATGCAGAAATAAGGAGGTTGGAAGCGAAAAAAGAGAAATTTCTGGAATATGCTGGTTGAAATGAGAAATTTAGTACCATTCACCGAAAAGGGTAAAATTGTAGGCGGTGAGATAGACATGCTTGAGAAGGGAGAAGAAACCCCGCCATAGAAAGATATCAAGGAGAAGAGTTTAAATAAGAGAATGGAAGAGATATGAATGAAGCGTTGCTTATTGTTATCGATTTGAAATGGCATTTTATGATGAAAACCTGAGAAACTATGGTTGTGCGATTAGGTTTTCAATTTGGGTTTCTACTGTGTTTTTGGATTTGCAGGTTTGGCGATTGGAAAAGCTTGCGATTGGCACTGTCACAGTGGCGCTTGGTGGTGATTTCTAGTATGTAGGTCTAGTGGTAAAGGGGATAATCTCTGAGGTGAAAGAGAAGAAGGGTTTGAGTGGTCAAAGTAAGAGGAAGGTTACACTCGGTGGACACAAGAGAAAACATGTTATAGGTTCTTCTGCAACTCATACCACTGCAACGGTAAGAACTTCTGCAATTGTTTCGGTTGGAGCTTCTGTCAGAGTTAGAGATAGTTTGATAGATCTTAATCTCCCTACTCCAGTAGACGATGATAAAGACATTAGACAATTCGATCACTCTGTTAGGAAATTATGCACAATTCCTCTTAATCAGATTTGTGAGAGAAATATATAAACGCAGAATAATGACACTCAAATTGAACTTTTAAATTATA
>NC_028358.1:2825345-2829551 GCF_000741045.1 Vigna radiata var. radiata | reverse complement strand
AAGAGTTTAAGCTTCCTTAATTTTCTCTCAAATGAAGGATTTGATTCTTGTTTTGTTTAGTTGACCAATTCCAACAATCTCCCACTTGAAGACTGATTTTAATCTGTCTTCACACCTTGATCATTACATCGATCTTCTATAGTTTATTATTGTAGCAAGCCAACTGAAGCTGAACACAATTTCAGTTTGTCAATGGTTACCACTTTTGTTAACATGTCTGCTGGATTCTTACTTCCGAGAATTTTTCTCAATGTTAGCACCCCATCTTCAAGCAGAGATCTAATGAAGTGATAACGAACATCAATATGTTTTGTCCTAGAGTGAAATGTTGAATTCTTTGCCAGATGTATTGCACTCTGACTATCACTGTGCAAAACACTCATCTCTTGGATGAATCCCAACTCTGTTAACAATCCCTGAAGCCATATTAATTCTTTACTCGCTTCTGTTACTGCTACATACTCGGCTTCTGTAGTGGATAAAGCAACAATCTTTTGCACCTGTGACATCCAACTAACAGCTGTAGTACCAACAGTGAAAATGTAACCAGTAGTACTTCTTCGGTGATCTACTTCACCTCCAAAGTCTGCATCTACGTAACCTTGTACTTTTAACTCTCCTTTGCTAAAGTACAAACACTTCTCTATAGTGCCTCGTAGATATCTCAAAATCCATTTAACAGCTTCCCAATGAGCTTTACCTGGATTTGACATAAACCTGCTAACAACTCCCACTGCATGACCAATGTCTGGCCTTGTACAGACCATCACATACATTAAACTTCCAATAGCTGAAGCATATGGAATTTCAGCCATGGACTCCTTTTCCTTCTCTGTCTGAGGAGACTGTTCCTTGTATAGACGAAAATGACTGGCCAAAGGTGTGCTAACTGCTTTGGCATTTCTCATGTTGAATCTCTGCAAAACACGGTTAATGTACTCTGCCTAAGATAGCTGCAAAATACACTTTTGCTTATCTCTTGTGATTTGCATTCCAAGGATCCTTTTTGCTGGACCCAAATCCTTCATATCAAATTCTTTTGATAATTGTTGCTTCAAACTTCTGATCTCGTCCATATCTAAACCAGCTACTAACATATCGTCAACATAAAGTAGCAAAATGATATAACTGGACTTTTATCTCTTGAAGAAACAACAGTGGTCGGCATTACACTTCTGGAAACCTTCCTTGTGCATGAAACTTTCAAACTTCTTATACCACTGTCTTGGAGCTTGTTTCAAACCATACAAGCTTTTCTTTAATCTACACACCATGTTCCTTTTTCTTTCTTCTAAGAAGCCTTCAGGTTGATGCATGTAAATCTCCTCATCTAAGTCTCCATGAAGAAATGCAGTCTTCACATCTAGTTGCTCAAGGTATAATCCTTCACTGGCAACAATACTTAAAACAGATCTGATGGTATTGAGTTTTACAACTGGAGCAAAGATTTCAGTGTAGTCAACTCCTTCCTTTTGCTGAAATCCTTTGACAACTAGTCGGGCTTTGTATCTCTTGGACCCATCATGATTCTCCTTCACCCGATACACTCATCTATTGTGAAGTGTCTTTTTCCCAACAGGTGACTCTACTAGTTCCCATGTCTGGTTGGACATTAAAGACTTCATTTCATCTTTCATGGCAAGCTCTCACTTACTAGCATCAATCATCTGACATGCTTCCTCATAATTTCCAGGCTCTCCTTCATCAGTTAACAATATATAATTCAGATATTATCTATTAGGTACGTGAGGTCGAGAAGACCTTCGCAAAACAGGCGCTAGAATAGAAAGTTCTGGTGTGTCAAGTTCTTCATTATCATTATTTTCACATGATTCCTCTGACCGAGGAGTCTCAATTACATGAGTTTCTGGGACATCATCCATATTTACATACACTGGTCTACTTTGTTCTGAGTTGTTATTACATGTGTTGTTCCTGTCCTTATACATTACATTTTCATTGAATATCACACCTCTACTACAAATCATCTTTTGATTTTCATTATCCCATAACCAGTAGCCAAACTCATCTTCACCATAATCGATGAAAGCGCACTTCTTCGATTTAGGATCAAGCTTATTTCTTCCTTGATCACTAATGTACACATATGCTATACAACCGAAAATTTTGAGATGTGATAGTTTTATCTCTTTACCACTCCATACCTCTTATGGTATTTTGTGCTCCAATGGAACCGACGGACCTTGGTTGATTAAGTAAGTTGTTGTGTTGACTGCTTTTGTCCAGAACTGCTTTGGTAAGCCTGATTGCAAACGCAAGGTTCTGGCTCTCTCTGTCAATAATATATTCATACGCTCTGCCACACCATTGTGTTAAGGCGTACCTGGCACGGTCCTCTCCACTCTGATCCCGTGCTCATAGTAAAACTTCTTAAATTTAGTATCTTCATATTCACCACCATTATCCGATCTAAGCTTTTTTATCTTTAATCCTGTCTCATTTTCTACCATGGCTTTCCAAATTTTGAAAGCTTCAAATACTTCAGACTTATTTTTAAGAAAGTATGTCCATACCTTCCTAGAGTAGTCATCAATAAAAGTCACAAAGTATCGCTTACCACTAATGGATGAGACAGTTGTTGGACCCCAAACATCAGAGTGAACAAGATCAAGTCTCTCTTTCTTTGGGATTCTTCCACTTCTCTGAAAGCTTACTCGTTTCTGCTTTCCAAGTATACAGTTTTCACACATGTCAAATTCTATTGACTGAAGACTTGGTAGTTTCCCCTTTGAGTGCATGATCCTCATCCCTTTCTCACTCATATGACCTAACCTCCGGTGCCATAGGCTAGGATTTTCATTCATTGCAACTGCAATCAAATGACAAGCTCCTTCTGTCTTGTAGAGAGTACCACTCTTCCTACCACGAGCAATTGTCATTGCACCCTTTGAAATCTNCCAATGATCACCATGGAAGACTGTTGTGTAGCCATCATTGGCCAATTGGCCTACTGAGATTAAGTTCTTTGTGAGGTCGGGAATATGTCTAACATTTTTTAATTCCCATACAGACCCATTTAACTTAATCTTCACCACACCTTTACCAGTAATCTCACAAGACTGCTCATTACCAAGGTAAACTTTTCCAAGGTTTCCAGGAACATAGTTCTCGAAGAATTCTTTCTGTGAGGTGGCATGAAAGGATGCTCCAGAGTCTAACACCCAAGACTCTTCCTTGTTTTCTAAAGAACATATCAATGCATCTTCTCCTCCTGAGGTTGAAGCAACATTTGCTTCTGCTTTATCCTCGTGATTCTTCCGTGCATTCTTGCACTGGTTTTTGTAATGTCCTACCTTTCCATAATTCCAACACTCAATGGTCTTTGAGTTTTGGAAACTACGATGATTCTTAGAATTGGACCTTCTTTCTTTGGATCTTCCACGTCCATATCCTTTGTTCGAAATTCTTCCTCTTGACTCTGTATGCAAAACTGAAGAGGTTGAAGATTCTCCTGACTCTTTCCGTCGAATCTCTTCACTAAGAATCAGATCACGAATATCATCAAACTTCAATTTATTACTGCCTGATGAGCTACTCACAACTGTGACTGTAGCATTCCAACTTTCCGGTAGAGAAGACAAAAGTATCAAGGCTCGTACTTCGTCATCAAATTCGATTCCAACTGAACTCAATTGAGTTGTGACTATATTGAGTTCATTAAGATGTTGCACTACCATTGCGCCATCTGACATCCGCAAATTAAATAACTGCCTCATCAAATGAACTTTGTTTGAGGCTGACGACTTTTCATACATACTTGAAAGAGCTGTCATAAGACCCACTGTGGTATTTTCTTTTGCAATATTAAATGCAACATTGCGGGATAATGTTAATCGAATAANTCCGAGAGCTTNTCGGTCGAGAAGAGTCCAATCTTCATCCTTCATGTTTTCTGGTTGATGCCCTGAGAGAGGTTGATATAGCTTTTTCTGATACAAATAATCTTCAATCTGCATCTTCCAAAAGCCAAAGTCCGTACCATCGAACTTCTCAATTTTTATCTTTCCTTCATCTGCAGCCATTTCTCCCACTTAAATCTGACTCCTTTTGAACCTTGATTATAATAATAGCAACCGGCTCTAATTCCAGTTGTTAGGAAATTATGCACAATTCCTCTTAATCAGATTTGTGAGAGAAATATATAAACGCAGAATAATGACACTCAAATTGAACTTTTAAATTATA
>NC_028358.1:2813786-2825200 GCF_000741045.1 Vigna radiata var. radiata | reverse complement strand
CTTCCTATTTTTTAACTTTTCTAAAATATGGTTGGTTTTTTCTTTTGTGAAAAACAAGAGTTTAAGCTTCCTTAATTTTCTCTCAAATGAAGGATGTGATTCTTGTTTTGTTTAGTTGACCAATTCCAACACACTATGCTCTTTCTGATGCGGAGTTTGTCAAAGAGTGAAGAAGAAGGCTTTTTCTTAGTTTGAACTTCTCTGATTTTCTTTCCCTTTGACTAATTACACTCTTATTCCAAGGTACAAAATTTTTGTCAAAAGTGAAACTCATGGTGGACTGTTAATCTGTTTGTAATTTGCTGGTGGTAGAATTAATTGAATTTGTGCATTGTTTGAGTGGATAGGATAAACTTGTCTAGTTTGGGATCTTATATTTTCTTCTATAGTCTGGAATCTTGTTTCCTCTTTCTTTTGTTTTAGAGAGGCAATGGGATTCGACACAACTAATTTCCAGATTTGAAGAATGGTTGGGGATTCATGTTGTTCAAGAGGTGAAGATGTTGGCAAAGAAAGAGGATCGAAAATGGAGAGGGTCGTGCTGCAACTTTCGATAACGATATTGCAGTGACCGTGAAGAGGAAGATGATGGTCTGTTGAGAAATAAATTTAACTTTACGTGTTTTTATATTAAATAATCAAAGATAGTTTTTTTTTTTTTTAAATTTAAAATCATTTAACTCCAGGGAATGACTTTTTTTTATTTGACACGTGATAATTAAAGGACATCTCAGCATGCTAGCTCGCAAG
Organism: Vigna radiata var. radiata; assembly: GCF_000741045.1. Lineage (NCBI taxonomy): Eukaryota > Viridiplantae > Streptophyta > Magnoliopsida > Fabales > Fabaceae > Vigna > Vigna radiata. Next base: position 2,824,450 of record NC_028358.1, on the reverse strand, counting down.
AAAATTAACGTCGTCTACAGAATTTAATTACAGGAGTTTTATTGAATCAATTTTACCAAAATAAGAATCTAATTGAACATTTTCAAAATATGGAGACCCAATTGATACGGATCCACAGAAATAGAAACTTCCGAATATATTAAACCTTTATTTTTTTAAAACTTCCATGATAACTACACTGCAGGCTTAATTATTTTTTTTTCTTTGATATTTTGATGTTGTTTGCATATGAAAGTGGTCCTTGTAAGATTATATATAAATAAGACCCTTTTTCATAATCATCAATAAAAACTCTACAAAGTGAAAATGCCTTTTCTAATTGCTTAGTTTTTTCTATATCGACATCAAACTTTCAGCATGGACAGTCACAAGAGTAATTCATTGACTAGGTGATTAATGCTTGTTGAACCTATGAGTTTAGCAAAATTTTCTTTTTCAATTAGTATCGATATGTTTTAATTCAAAAGAATCCGAATTTAGTTCTATTCGAACAAATGTCATATAGAAAAACATATTTAGAATGGTACAATTTTGATATGTGACAATAATAAAACATAATTTTAACGAGTAATAATATCATAACATACTTTTACATTCATTTGACACAGAATACAAAGATAAAATGGTTCAAAAAGTATAAAATTTTTTAGTTTTTTAAAAAAGAAAAGAGTAAAAATTAAATAAAAATAGTGTCAAATAAATATAAAAAGTTTAGGTGTTTCAAATAATCATTTCTCTTTTAATATTCATCCAAACAAAATACAACCCGTGATTAGTTTTAACCAGTCAAACAACTTGAACACATTCAAGACTAGTTTATCTCGCAAGTAGCAATATAATTCCTTCGTAATAGGATACACAATACAAAGAAATTACAAAAGAACGTATCAAATGTCTAAATTAATATTAACGAAATGCTAATAGAAGTAATTAGAATTTTAGTTTAATATTCAAGCAAATGTTCCATCTCGAAAGGAGATCAAAGTCATACAGTTATAAACAAAACACTTTCATTTTGAATACATGCTGAGCTTGCAGAAACAACCTATGTACATGATTGAATGACACAAAAGATTACACAAGTTTGTGTGCAATACATATATATCAAGCTGCAACACATTTAACACCAGTGTACGTATTTACATAGAAAAGCTAAAATCTGTGAATCCAAGAGTGGTTTAAATTCTTCAAATAACCGGTTATTATTTCATCATCTTCCAGTGATCTCAGTGAAAGGAGTGAGAGTTCCCTGGATGAGCGAGCTATCTTCAGCTTCTTTGAAAGATGGAGGCATAGCAGGCCACATAAAAACTGGTCTTTCCTTAGGCACTTCAGGTGGAGCTGCTTCCCCATTCAGAACCTGAAGAACTGTTCTCATCGATGGTCTTTTGTGTGGATTTGGATGGCAACAAGCCAAGCCAAGAACAAGAACGCAGTCCACTTCTTCCTCAATAATCTCCTCCTTCTTCAACCTTCCATCAACAGCACCAACTACTTTTCCCTTCCCATACAAATCCCATACCCAATACACAATGCTGTTCTTGTAGTCATCCTGTGAATACACATTCCCTGGCCTCTTTCCACACACTACTTCCAACACAAGAACCCCAAATGCATACACATCTGTCTCCACCGTTGCCCTCCCAGTCAGGAAGGTTTCTGGGGCCATGTACCCGGGTGTGCCTGCAATCTCTTTTGTAGAGTGATGCGTTTCATTTCTCTTCTGAATTGTTCTAGCCAATCCAAANTCTCCCAGCTTGGCATTGTAATCTGAGTCNAGCATTATGTTGCTGGCCTTGATNTCTCTGTGGAGAACNCTCCTCTCNCANCCATCGTGAAGGTAGTCAAGTGCTTGAGCNACCCCATGAATCACTCTTNNCCTAGTTTCCCAGTCCAACGTTATAGNATACCCTCCTTCAAAGTCATAATTATNACCACAANCTTTGTCACNAAAGAGGTACTTGTCTAGGCTTCCATTAGGCATGAACTCGTACACAAGGAGAAGCTCTCTATTCTCATAGCACCAACCAGTGAGTTTCACCAAATTTCTATGGTGAAGGCTTCCGATTGTTGTCACTTCTGCCACAAACTCTTGCTTCCCTTGGCGTGAGTTCTTGGAAACTCTCTTTACAGCTACCTCCTTATTTTCCAGTAGTCCCTTATACACAGTTCCAAACCCACCTTGTCCTAGCTTGTTTTGAAGGCTGAATCCACCAGTTGCTTTCGTTAGTTCCCTTAGCCTAAACTTCTTCGGAGCCATAGAGGAATATTTAATCTGGTCCTCTATCCTTGGATATGCATCTTCTGGCCCCTCCATATGGCGAATCTTTTGCCAGCGCAAGAAAAAGATCACCAACCCACCAATGATAATTAAAACAATCACGATTGGAACGGCAACATAAACCCACAAGAGACTGTTGTCATCATCTCTAATATCATCCCCGCTGAATTCCCACGATCTTACACAGTTCCGCTGCGTGTAGTTACTTGTTGAGGCGGAGAAGCCAATGTAAACCTCTTTTTGAAGAAAGGAAGATAAATTAAGAGGCTCAGACACCAAGAGGGTCTCCATGGATTCTTCAGAAGTTCCACTCATGGCACCAAAAACTGATATTGTGTCATTGATGTACTGAATGTGAATTTTGACATCTTGACCTGAAGATAGATTGAGCCGAGAGTTTATTAACGAAACCTGTTGGATGGAGTTGATGCTGTTTATATTGATGCCAACGTGATTGTCGGGGCCATCTTCAGTGAAACTGTGTCTTGTGTCAAATTCAACTGCTAGAATACCAGGCTGTGAAGTTCCATTGGAAGTAGCATTTACAATACCAAGCCATTGTCCATCACTGCTTTCTGGGACAGTCCTATCTGAAGTTAAGATAAAGGCCAAGCCTTCACCACCAGGGGTAGTTTCCGGAGTTATGTTGAGCACAAAAGTGGTGTTGAAGGAAGCTATTTGGTTTCGGTTATTCTTCTCTTTCCAAAGCAGGTATGGGTCTATGTAGAAAACACGTCCAGAATAATGATCTATGGGACCACGAATATCAGGTGACACTTGGATGGCATCTAGGAATATACTTGAATTCTTGCTCACCCATAGATTAGAATCATCTGGGAAGGAAGGGAAGTTGAACTTAAGACAGGTAACTTTGGTAAGAGCAATGGTAACGAAGAAAAGTGTTGCTGCATATTGATAATTGACTATCCATGGGATTTGCATGTTTCCGTTTTGAAATGGCAAAAAGTGGCTTGATTTTGAAGGGTTTGCAATGATTTTAGACAAGGTGATGAAGAAAATTGAAGGCCAATTCTGAGTTCTGAAATATTAATGATGCATCATTCCTTTGTTTATATAAACCATGTATCACACATATGGGTTGGTCAATTGATTTTTTTTTTTTTTTTGAATTATCTAAACATCAACATCGTTGTCTCTTAGGGTTATGTTTTTCTGAGAAAATTCGTGTTTCCGGTTTGTGGAATGAAAAGGGAAAAAAATGGGTGGTGATGTTAACATATATGCCATTAAAATAATATTATAAAACTTAAAATGCCGGCGGAATAGTATAGGTTTCTCATACATATTCGAAAAAGGTTGGATATTAATTATGTATGAACGTATTGAAATAGTTAAAGATTTTGGCTTTTATATTAAATAAAGTTTAATTAGGAAATGTAAAAGTCTTGGTCTCTGTAATTGGTATATAGATTATGGTAAACAACTTAATTAAATTCTATTACAAAAAGTGGTGAAAATATAATGAAAAACTTGTTAAGTTCTATTGCAAATACTTATGAATAATTAAGTTATTTTATAGTCAAAGAAAATACAGTGAAACTATTTTCATTTAACATATTAAACATCTTTGGAAAACGTTAGAAACAGTATCATAAACTATTTTGAAACATTTAGAGAAGTGGTTATGTGATAAGATAATTTTAAAGGAAAAACTTTTTTTAACAATTTTTTTTAACAACTTTTTTACAACACATATGTGAGAGCTTGTGAATGATCCGTTTTAAATATTTTTTAAACATAAATTCAAATAAACCAATAAAATGATGATACATGTCCTGTTATAAAAAAAGGTTGTTAAAAAATGTTGTCAAAATATCATTGTTTAATTTTAAATATTTATAGAACTTGAGTCGAGAAAAGCCATAAAAATATAGATGGTTTTGATCTTGACCGGAAGAAAGAATTTATTATGCTATTTATTAATGATTATTCAAGGTTATATTATCACATGTGATAGGAACGACTTTTACACGTTATGCTTCGTACTAAGCCTTTCAGTTCATAAAAGTCAAGTCAAATTATAATACCACTGAACCTACCTAGAGTTTGCTTTTAACTGAATTTTGCATATGACAAGATCAACTATTAGAAAATAAAATAAAGATGATGACTTTTTCTATGCTTTTGCTTCAATCTTCACGCATCATAATAATATATAAAATAATAAGTTCGATTGGAAAAAAGATAATTTTCAATAACTAAAATCACCAAGTTGTGCCTTTGCAAGTTTGTTTGTTGCCGTTTTCTGTACTTTGTCACTGTACCTTAAACTCTGTCATGCTTTTCTGTCAGATTGTAATAGTTATTACAAGTCAATATTTGCTAAAATAGTTATCGATAGTTGACAAAGTAAAAGTATATATACGACAATAGAAATAACTATCTTTTTAATAAAATTATTTTTAGTGTACTGTTTTAATTAGTCATTTTTTAGTTAAATATGTCTTTATTTTTTGAATTTTGAACACAGAATTGAAATTCTTTTATTTTTCTAAATTTTGATACATTTTAATTTTAGAAATCATATTGATTAGAAATAAAAACAATTCACAGTATATGTAAAACTTTAAGTTTTAAAAGATTGAATTAAACGTCAGACGATGTTCTACTCATTAATTATAATCAATTCTAATAAAATTTATTGTTTATTAAATTTATTTTTTCAATACAAATAAATCATTTATTAATATTCAATCTTATACACTCTATCTATCTATATATCTCTCTCTATATATATATTGACATAAAAAGGTTAGAAGTCCCACAATTATTAAATATAAAATCAATAGATAAGTTCTATTTTATAAATTAATTTTATAAGATTTTTATCTAAGCTGACAAACTTAAAATATTTAACTTTTCTTTTTTCTGATATCATGTATGATGAACAGATGAGGTGTCCATTACATGATAAAAGTCAAAGTCTCTAAGAAATAATTTTTAAAAAATATAAATAATCACTTTGTTATTAATTTATAGTTTATTATAGATAAAATATTGTATACTACATTTTTAGTATATTTTTATGGATAGTTATCGTTAAAATCGATCATATAAATTATCAATATATATTTTGTGATATTATGATTAAAAAATGGATATACCAAAGTATATATTAGGATATCTATTAAATAATTTATTGTAGATTACATGTAGTTTACACGTTTCTCCATTTAAAGAACTAGAATTGTCACGTCCATATGAATAATTACACACTCTTGATAATTTGACATACAATTATTAATTAAGTGTAGTAAAACATACATTTTATAAGTTGTTTTGTTGACTATCATGTGAGAGAATGTGCAAGTTTTACTGATTCTTCAATTATGTTAATATGAATAAGTATTCCTAATAGAACAGATTTTCATAAAATATTTTACATAATTCAAATAATATGCACAAATTAGAGGTGTCAAATATATAAAACAGTATACTAAAATTAATAAAAAGTTTATTTATATATTAATTTAAATGTGAAGAAAAAGAATTGGGGAATCAAAGCTCTACATCCCTCCAAATTATTTTAGCTTAATTTATTTTATCCTACATTTTTTTTATTGAAATTGTCTGTGTTATCTACAAGTTACAAGTTGTTTGAGAGAATTTCTTTTTGAAGTGAGTAAATATTAACGAGATACTATTATTTATGTTGAAACGAATTTACAATTGTAGATCTAAAAAATACACTCTATTGACTTGTTCTTCTCTATATCAGCTGGTTATGCTAGGTTACCAATGTACCCAAAATCATTACCTTAAAAAATATCATATATATTTTATATATCTTGATCAATATTTTGACGTAATATAGTATATATATATATATATCAACTAATTAAATATGATTTTGTAAGTGATTACTAAAAGTAAAAAGTTATTACTCTACTGGAGAATCTGACTTAAATTCTCAATATCTTATGCGTGATAGTTTGGATTTTGTTCAATTTGTTCATTTTGAACATTATACTTTTTTTTTAATAAAACATACTAAAATTCTAAATGAAATATTGTTCTTACTACTATGTGAATAAATTTATAAATAATCTTGTATACTAATCAATATGTATTGAATGAATTTATTTAACTCATTACAAGTTTAAGTAGCTTGATTATGTAATTATATAGAAAGTTTGGTCAGATATGCAAAGGTTTGGAACGAGATTACATAAGTTTGAGTGATATAGAAGATAAAACTTTTCAACTATTTCGGCTTGAAAAGGAACAAATATATACACGTTAGAAGAATGAATCTTGAAAAGAAGGGAATGGATCTTGTTGTACCAAAAAAGTGTACGAGATTTTCATAAATATATTACCCTTTACTTCATAAAAAGATTGTTTATATGAATATAATTTTCCTAAGAATATTTGTGTAAAGGTCAAAATCTCTATAAATAAACATGTCACACGAAACTATTCATTCTCTTTCGGAAACATCTTTGGTTGTCGAGTCAAATATATTACACGGGAGGAAACAATAGCATAATGCAAACAAACAAAAGATGATTTTTTCTTGGAAACTTGGTGGTGAATAGTATTCAAACTCAACAACCAAGAAACCAATAATAGGTGGTTTTGGAACCTTATAAAGACAAATCTAATATGCGAGTTTTCTCGTATGCATATATATTGTGAAAAGAAAGGAGGACAAAAACCTTGAATGTCTTAGCCGTACGGAGACAAGTGTTTGTTGATATGAGAGAAGGAAGAACACTATTGAAGGCAAAAAAAATTCAAAGCTAAAGGATTTTGAACAGTTTCATAGAATTCCGATTGAAGACAGGGACGTGCATGATAAAGTTTTACTCCTAGTAATCAAATAAGAATATTAAAATGATTAATTTTTTTCTTAGAAATAAGTCATGAAATTAAGGATTAAAAAACTTTAATATAACTTTTTTAGATTTTCTAAGGCTAAATATACTTTTAGTCTCTCAACTATCAAACGATTTTAGATTTAGTCATTCTCTCAAACTTTACTACACTTTGATCCTTGTCGTTAAAGAAACTATAATTTGTTGTCCTCCAAAACCAACGCCGGTTAAAATTCGGCTGAGTTGACTAATGTCTAGCCACGTCTGATGATTATGTGTAATGGATAACTTTTGTCACGTTTCGTGTGAGTAATTTAGTTGAAACAAATTAAGATTCCTTACCTAGTTAAATTAAGAATTTTTTACGCGAATGAAAATTAGGGTTCATAAGTAACTTTTATCTTGAAGGTAAATCCAAAATCGCGATTACGGTTCGTGAGTTAGTTTTGTTTTCAATCAATTTGCTTAAGCGCTTATTGTGGGTGGAGTAGTTGTTGCATTTGGTGTGGCTTGAAATTGGTGGTTTGAAACTCAATTTTGTTGAACGTTGGCTCAAACTAAATATTGATCACTCCAACAACTTTGTTTAGTGATTTTAAATGTGTTCAAACTCTAAAACGACTTAAAATCAGGCTGTTACAGAAAATCACCTTGCAACTTCCAATTTTGGCTCAAAAATACGGTTTACTATACTATCCTGCACTTAGACCAATATGTCATGAGTTGAACCTTGTTAGTAGTTTTAAAACATCATTTTAGACTTGTTTAAAATGTCACACAGAATAGAATTGCTACCATTCAAAATTTGCACTTAATTTTCAACTCTTGCACCATAAAAGTGGCTTGAAATTGGTGGTCTGAAACTCAATTTTGCTCAATACGGGCTCTAACTCAAAATTGATCACTCCAGAAACTTTATTTAGTAATTTTAAATGTGTTCAAACTCTAAAATGACTTAAAAATCACCTTGCAACTTCCAATTTTGGCTCAAAAATCATGATTTACTATACTATTATGCACTTAGACCAATATGCCACGAATTGAACCTTGCTAGCAATTTTAAAACATCATTTTAGACTTGTTATGACACTCTCTTCCACTTTTTCTCATGCTGCTTTCATGGTTTTGGCTATCTTTAAAGTCTGGCCAAAATATGAGTTTACCGACTATCCTTCCTTCATTTGCAATATCTCGAATTCCTTACGTAAGGCCTACAACTATGCACGTTTCACCCTAGTAGGTCTTTGAAATTTCTGTTTCATGGAATCCCAAATATTTTTGGACGTTTCGTTTAGGATTGTGTCCAAAATCTCTGTCTATTGCTTGTAAAGATAATTCTTTATCTTCAAATCTTTAAGTTGTTGTTCTTCCAGTCGTTTGAGGTATGCGTCTGATGCATTTGTTTTGTCTTGAACACCATCAATTTCATTCTCCACCAAGCTCCAATACTCCTTAGAACGCAAGAAATTCTCCATTAACTTTGCCCAAAGGTCACCGTAACCATCAAATTTGGGAATGGTAGTTTGAACGTACTCTCCAGTTTCTGCCATTTCTAATAGCACTCTCAAATTTCCCAAAACTCCCAATTATCACTCTTTCCAACCTAATCCAAAAAGCAAAGCTCTTTAGTATTTCTCTCACTCACGTGTTAATTTTCTTGGTTCAGATCCCTGTGAAGGAACTTTGATACCAAATTGTGAACACAATTCTGAATGTAATCTCAAATCTGTGTTATTGATTTTATCATATTACAAACGTTTAAATAGACTGCAATTAAAGAAAGAAACTGTCATTCCCTATTTTCCTAAATTAGTGGGTAATATCTTAACCGATTAGGTTAGATAAGATTTATCTCCCTCAATCCCTAAATAATAGGTCAGTATAAGATCGTTATTTAAACTTAAAGAAAATAACATAAATATGCATAAAAAACCTTCTAACATATTTTTCATAAAAAAAACTATCATTGAGGGAATTATTTATAAATATAAAATGTATGTTGGAAGATCTGGATGGAGGAATACTCTATGTTTGTTTGAAAAGGTTGAATTTATCCTTAATACTTCACTAATGTAAATTTCAAACTTTTTATGTTTAACTACGGGCTTTTTAAAATTATTTTACACTCATAACGTTAAACTTGATTTTTCATATTTTGACAAAATTGATTATTTTTACGAGATTTTCAAGGATAAATAACTTTTCAATCATTATTAAATATTATGGCACACCTAACTATCAACACTTAATAATTATTGCAATTCATTTAGATAAGAATGTAGTTCCTTAGTATTAGATGATGATTAAAGATGTTAAAATGGTTTAAACATGTGAGAGCTAATAAGTTCACCAAAAGTTTGAGAAAGTTTGAGTTAGGTTGAGTTGAAAAAAAAATCAATTTTTTTAAATTCGAGTTAATTGAACTCACTTAACTTTCAAGTTAAATGAGTTTTAGTTAGATTGATGGTTGATTTACATATACACTAGTGCAACAAAGACCATGGTTATGGTTATATTAGGACTTACTTGACGAGTATACTATCATACCATATTTTAAAACAAGTTTGTTAGACTATGGTTAGAACTGTAGTCTATTATCACTTAAACTCACTACAAGAAAAATCGCAATTACATACGGTTAAAATCTGTATATAACCTTGTTAAACTCGCTTTTAGTCACATCAAAGCCAACAAACTAAGTTCCCCACTAATGAAGTATAGGGACAACCTAGGTATCAATCCAAGGACTCAACTAAAATTAAGTTCAAAGTGTTTGGTTAGAATCTTGTATTACTTACTACCTAATTATTTACTATCACTAGTACAAAAATCATATTTTATGACGTACAAAAATGAACTATGACATACATAGTTTTGTACGTTATAATAGGTCTACATATTTTATGACGTAGTAAAAATTTGCGTTATCTGAACATATTATGACACTGTTTCTAAAATTTTTGCTACGTAATATGTTCAGATAACGTAAACTTTTGCTACGTGATAAAATATGTAAACCTATTATAACGTACATAACTATGTACATCATAGTTCATTTTTGTACGTCATAAAATATGATTTTATTTTTGTACTAGTGTATTCTAATGCAAGGTGGGGAAAATAAAATCTAATTAAAAACCAAGAAATTGAGAAGAAAATAGTAAAGAAGAAAAATCTGTTTAAAAGGAAATTAAAGAAATAAAATGTAAAAAAAAATAAAACCTACTCTAAACTACAGTCATGAAAAGATAGAACTTGACAGTGCATAAAATTCTAACAGTAACTAAACAAAATAAATCCTAAATCTACACAATTCTAAAATAAATAAAAAAACTAAACTAAACTTCAGAAGAAACAGTATCAACATTCTACATCTATTTCAATTAAAAGCAAAATAAAGGAACCTAAATGACCTTCAATCAAAATGAACACTTAATATCCAACCAATCAGAACAGTACATACTATACTAAACATCAATTCAATAGAAATGTAAAAAGGAAAGAAACAAACTAACGATATTAGAAAAAATCAAAGAACAGAGATA
>NC_028358.1:2795319-2813770 GCF_000741045.1 Vigna radiata var. radiata | reverse complement strand
AAAAAAAAAAAAAAAAAAAACTAAACTTCAAAAGAAACAGTATCAACATTCTACATCTATTTCAATTAAAAGCAAAATAAAGGAACCTAAATGACCTTCAATCAAAATGAACACTTAATATCCAACTAATCAGAACAGTACATCCTATACTAACAGAAATGTAAAAAGTAAAGAAACAAACTAACGATATTAGAAAAAAATCAAAGAACAGAGATAAATATGCAATAGATTGAATGAAAGAGTCTCAATTCCTCTTCAGAAAGACATTCCGAGAAAGATAAGCCCTCTGTGGGGTCTTTTCAGAACTTAAAGTGGAAATTCTCACTCAATTAATCAATCAGTGCACAAAACACAAGAAGCAAAAATATAACACTGATGAATCTTTAATGAACTCTTCTCTGACTCGAGAAGACATCTCGATGAATAATGCTCATTACAGAGGCATTTAATTCCAAAAGGAATTATAGAATGCAGAGATCACAGAGTCCAATTCAATTTCTAAAGAATAACATTACAAGCATCAACATCACAGAACAATCTCAACACAACAAACAAGAATAAAAGGAAAACGCGAAATCGAATTTTATTGATATGGAAAAGGAAAATTACAGAAACTATACCGGAGATCACCGAATGAGNAGCTCACGGTTGCCACGGTTCCATGAATCTCATCAACGAAATCCAGAATCACGAACACAAACCCTACTCTAAGAAAAGCGAATAAAACCCTAAACTAGAGAAGAGAAAACTGTAACGTGAAAAGTGTTTCGGTCTAACTCTATTTACAAGGCAGAACACCCTTTTTATAGGGTCTAAAAAGAAAAGAAAAGAAAGAGGGAAAAGGGAAAAACGTGCTCAAACGCTTCAAGCTTCTGATCATCATACGACCCTCTTTTCTTCTGCATTTTAAGCCCTCTGATCAGCTCCACGTCAGCACCAGTCAGGGTCTGGTCAGCTCGTCTTCTTCTTCGGTCAGCTTGCTTGAACTCCTCCGGTCAGGTGCTTCTCTGGGTAAGTGATGAGAGCCCTAGAGCTCTCTTTCTTTCTCGTACAGGTGCCCTTTGCTTCTTGGGTGTTTCCTCTCGAGTGAACTTTAATCTCTCGCTGTTGGATGAAGGAGTGCTTTTCTCCAAATGAAGCACGAATTTTAGACCCCTTCAAAGGCAGCAGATTCAAAACGGTGTCGTCCCACTAAAGATAAGCCCAAACCTTGACAGCCCAACTTGTTTGATGCACCAGCAACGCTCATTGCATTTCAGCCTAAAGCTTTTTATTTTAAATCCAATCAGCAGTATTTCAGCATAGTAGCGTCCAGCATAATAGCTTCCAGTGGCCCAACACGGTGCAGCCCAATTAAAAGAAAATAGACACAATCAAATCATCACAATCAATATTTTCATCTTAACAAAACGGCCCAAATAAAAAAATTATTGAATTAAAGGGTTACATTGCAAATTAGAAAAAAAAGAAAATTATGCAATTAAAACCTAACTAAAACAAAATAATTTTTTATCAAAAGAATTTTCAGAAAATATTAATTTCCTACTATTTACAAATGTAAAAAAAATACACTAAAAATCTATTTTTAACTAAAATTTTATAAAACTACAATTTTAGACAAAAATCCTAAAACTAACCTAATTCTAAACAATTAAGAAGAAAAAGAAATTAAGAAAGACTTCTAAGACTAGAAAAATATGTAAAATTAGAGAGTTATCAAACCTTCAAAATCCATATATTGAGTGATGTTATATAAAGACATATGACCAAAAGTCTGTATATAAAAGGGGTGTACCTAAGGTTATATACGAATATATCCGTATATAAGTTATATATGGATTATCCGTACATTTGTTATATACAAAAAAATCCGTACATAACTTATGTACGGATAATCCGTACATAACTGATAACACTCTAAATTTGTTTATTTTTCTGTGATTAGAAATCATTTTTAGTTAATCTTTGTTCTTAATTGTCTAGAATTAGGATAGTTTTAGTTTTTCTTTTAATTCTTTAGTTTTGTAAAAATGTGGTTCAAAAGGTGTTTTTAGGAGTGTTTTTGGTGCTTTTTAAATAAATAGTAATTTGCTCTTTTATAGAAACTACAAATTAAAATGTTTTTTCTCCAATTTTTCTTATATAGCCTTTATTTTTCACTTTTTACTGTTTAATCGTTTCCATTTTCTTCTAATTGCAGAAATGCCTCAGGTCAACTAAGCTGGAAAGTCAATTGTAGAAGTAAATTGGGCTGTTTGGACAAATTCTCTATATTGGGATGTTGCAAATTGATTGAAGCTTTTGAGCTGGATTTAGGTCGGCACTGCTACTGGCTTGGCCAATTTGGGTTGCACATGGGATTGGCTGATTGAAACAAGATATTGGGCCGCTAGGCTGATTCTCCATAAGTCAAACGACGCCTTGGTGCTGAAGTTGTTGCCTTGGGGGTCTTAGTTTCGTAAGTCATTTGGCAGAAAAAGGAACCTATGTGCTAGGGTTTTTCAAAGAGAAAAGTGAGAAAGAAAGTAGAGAATGAGGGAGGAAAAAAGCTTGGCTTGTGCTCGTGTGCCACTTACCCAAAGAGAAGGAAGCCAACCCAGTGAACGTGTGGAGGAGATCGAACCGGCGAGAGGGGTTGAAGATGATCGAAGGGCTTATGATTAACGCAAATAGAGACCGTCCGATTGGAAAAGAGGAAGCTTCAAGGTCAAGTTTCTCCCTTTCCCCTCTTCCTCTGTCTCTGACCCTATAAAAGGGCATGTAAATAGATTTTTGAGTAGGAATCGCGAGAGGGTGACAGACTCCGCGAACGAGTGTGTGTGATGGAGGGTGATAGACTCCACCCGAGAGACTTTGGTTTTCTTCGGGTTTTTACTTGCTTTTTGTAGTATTGATTCTGGATTTGGATTGATCACTTATAGTGGTGACAGGCTGTGGTGGTTTCAATCGATTGTTTCTTTCGTTTCCTTGCTTTTGGATTAAGCACTCGCGGTGGTGACAACCCGCGGTGGCTTTAATTGCGCCTCTTTTGGAGTTTGTTCTTGTAATTTTCTTTTCTTTACAATGCAATTTCATTTACTTTGATTATCTCTGTTTCATGTACATCTTATGATTCTGAATTTGGTTCAACGTAGTTTAATTGCTTTCTTAATTCGATTACAATGTGTTTAGCTTTCAATTTCCTTCTGATGATATCTGGATTAGGTTCGATTTAATTTTGGTGATGATTTACTTTATCTGCAAGTGTAGATTCCACCTTTTAATTACTGTTGTGATTTCACTTATGTTTTGGATTTCGACACTAGTATTTTGATGTTTTGTTTTAGGTTTGATGCATTGTATAGCTTTTGAATTGCTACTTTCATGTGTCTGTGATTTAATTCCAATTTCCATGCTTGTATGTCTTTTATCTTTTAGCATTTAATTTTGTAGTATGAATTGATTTGCTGAATTTAGTTTTAGTGCAATTTTCCATTTATTTGCCTCTGTTATGTGTATATTTCATTCATTTTTTACTAAATCGATTTCATGCATCTTTAGTTTCTCTATCCAGTTTTATTTCTAGTATCCTAGTCTCATTAATTCATATCATGTATAGGTTAGTTGAGTTACTGTTTTGAATTATATGTATAGTTAGATTCCATTTTACTTTTAGCTTAGGTTATTTCCTTATTTTCTTTTTAAACAGATTTGATCTCTTCCCTATTTTCTTTTAAGATTTCTTTTGCATTAAATTTTCTTTGTCCCCACCTGTTTGATAGATAATAAATAAATAAAATACAAGAATTAACTTTACATTTTTAAAACTTAATTTTTTCGAGTCTACGGATTGATATCTTGGTCAGTCCTATATTACATTAGTGGGACCAATTTTGTTCTGCTTTAAGTGGCTAAAAAGCAGTTTAACAATAACTTATGTACGGATAATCCGTACATAACTTTCGTACATAAGTTATGTACGAATTATCCGTACATAAGTTATGTACGGATTTTCCGTATATAACTTGTATATGGATATATCCATATATAAATTGTATATAATTTTTTTTCCATTCGTGTGAATAGCAGATCTGCCCATATCCAAACACACAAATCACATATAAATAAGCATCAACCAATTGACCTGATCATTATATCCATTCAAACATTTGACATATAAATTAAGTCTTAACCCATCATTAGTGCAAAATTGACTTTCAAACTCGCACAATACACTTCGGTTTATACAAAACCGAAGCCTATAAAAAGCTATGTCATTTTTGTAATTTTGGAGAACTTATATGCCTTGGTTCACGAGGAACCGAAGCGTAAACAATATACTAACTTGGTTGTACGTGGAACCGAGACGTATAAGGTGATTTTTTTTAAAAATTTTTTAGTGAACATATTAGGCATCGGGTGCTGGCATAACCGAGGCGTATTAGCGATTTATGCTTGGATTATTGTTGGAACCGAGGTGTATAAGTGCTCTACCAGGACAAAACCCTTTAACTTTCATTCTCTCTTTCTTGTTTAGAATGCAAAATACCTTCTTCTCCCCTCACGACCTTCGATAGAAAAACCCATTTCTTCTTCTTCCTCGCATTGTTAGGGTTTTTCGTAGGGCAAGAAGCATTTTTCCTCGCCATTCATTGCTGCCACCGTTCTTATTCTTCGTCTTCGTCGCCCGTTGTTCATGCCGCCACAACGTGTTGTTCATGCCGCCACCACGTGTTGCCACTACCGCCACCCGTGTGCCATTCATTGTCGCCACCACGCGTTGCCATTGTCATGCCATTGCCCTTGTCGTGCCATTGTCGCCACCTACGCGCCGTTCGTTGTCGCCACTACCGTTAGTTGCCGTCGTTGCCCAGTCACGCTCCCAGGTTCGTCTTTACATCAATGAAAATTCTTATTACATCAATGATAATCTCTAACATTCTTGTGACTAAAGAGCCTAGCATTCTAAATATCATCAAACATGCCCCGATCATCAGTTATTTTCTAGAATTTCAAAATAAAAAAGTGTTTTGGTGGTAAAATCCTTTATCCTTGATATGGATATAGATAGAAAAATGATGAGAAACACTTGAGCCATGTGGGAAAGATAGTGTGAAAAGAGAAGAAAGGACACAATGAGAAAATGAGAACTGTGATGTGAATCACATATGGCAGTGACTAATAGACACGGACACTCTTCTCTACTTCTATTTTGATTCACTATGTATTCATAGTGTTTCTCTTGCGTCTGAAAAGCTTTGTCAAATTTGGTATTACCTTCTTTCTCTTCTTGATGCTAAAAGGACTGACAAGCCAAATTGTAAGTGCATGTATGATCATGGTACAATAATTGGAGAAAAAGAGAAAAGCTAGAAACATATGTAATTAGAAGATTCAGCGTATATATCCCTTTATTTTGGAAAGACGTGTCTGCCAAAACATAGTGTATTATTAAGTTATCCCTTTGTTCTTATCTCCTCCATTCAATTCACCTCATTTCCATCGATGAAGTTCTTAACACGTGTCATGAAAATACCACACAAAACGTGTTGAGTTGCTAATTCTCCATTTCTGATGACTCATGCTAAGCATATTCCTTTCTTCCACGCCTTTCACACTTTTTTCTCTTCGTTTCCCTTCTCTATATTCCTTCTTATACAAGGATGTTTATATATTACATACACATATATGAGCACATGCTTCTTTGCCCTTTCATAAACCCAAATCAACCTTTGTTACATCTCAAACAGTGGAAATATGAAACCAACTTGAAAAAGAGTTATAGCTTTGCAGCCAAACTTTCATATCAGTAAAATTTTGTATCCATGACATAATTTTTTTTTCTCCACAACCATGTTCTCTTTTGTATATACATGTGATGAAAACTTTCCTTCACCAAACATGTAGTTATTCTCTTAACCTTCTAAATAAGCCAAGCCAGCACCAACTCCATGATTGTTCTGTGTATGAACAGATGTGCTATATTTTGCTTTCAATTTCATTCACTTCTTGTTGTAATATGGAGAAGCACAACCATTACAAGGGGAGGCACAACTGTTATAGGGAGAAGCACAATAATTATAGGGAGAAGAATAACCGTTATAAGGGAAGGCATAACCGCTAAAAGGGGATCCATTGTCATAAGGAGAAGCGGTGAAAGTTGGAGGTACAAGCACTAAAGAAGATACCTTGAACCTCTTACTCCTTAAACACTTACTTTGATCAGTAACATCAGGGTTTTCAACCCACCCCATCAACTGCTCCAAGAACCCTTGATCACCAACACTGAACTCTCCAATATCTGACCCGTCTTACTGATCCAACCCGAGTTTACCAAATCCGACCCACTTAGAGCTCAATCAGAGATAGTGGAAGCATTTTCCCAGTTAGCAGCTGAAGCATAATCAATAGCACCTTCCACAGGTGGTATAATAATGCTAGGCTGCACCAATTTCTCAATGTTCCTCATGTCCCCTTCAGGGATCTGGTAGCTCCTGTGGTGGAAGATGCTGGCAAAGGTGAAGTGGTCACTCACCCGACTCTTGGAGGACTAACCTTCTTCTCATCATCATCCTTTTATTAGGGTATCATCATATACAGGAAAAATGCCTAAGAGATTTCCCCATGTTTTCTCCAACGAAAACTTGTTCAAACACCTTCAATCAACTACTCATATAATTGATAAATCGAGGGGGACAAACTGCCTTAGTTCAGAGGGAACCGAGTAGGAATGACAACGGGTTGGGTCGGGCATGGAAAGAGTGATACCCGAACCCGACCCGCAAATAAAAATATACCTGTTACCCACCTTGCTACCCGCCGGGTACCCGCATAAAAAAAACTCTCGGATTTTTTTCTACCCACGGATACCAGTTGGATACCTGTTTTTTAATAGTATACATTATTATCGAAACTCAGGCGCAAGAAGAAAAATAAAAAAAAACAATAAAAATAATAGGCAAATAATAACAAAAAAAATGATAGGTTGACCCATTTACTCTCTTTTAGATAAGAAACAACTAGGGTTTCTTCTTCTCAAACAAAGGGGAGAAACCTAATGGCCACCACCTCCTCCGACAACCCCTGCACTCTCTATGACCTACCACCACCACCTTCTTTCACCACTCTATTCTGTTGATGCTGCAACTGCTCCAGTCGCACCATTAGTGGCGCCACCGTGCTTTCCGGCTTTACTGTCATTGCCACGCTCTCTTCCTTGCTTTTCTCCCTGTACAGCGTGTCCAGCGGGTGGAAATAAAGGCATGTTTTCGAATCTTCCGCCTGTTGCTTTCCTTCACTTTCTTGACATATATTTTTCTGTTCTCCCACTTCTCTTTGCACCTTTTCGTGTTTTGGTTGTACCTGAGCTTCCTCATCGAGGATGAGATCTCCTCCCATAGAGGACCTTTGGTCCGTTCTCCTGATGCTTTGCATCCAGGTTTGTTCCGAGCGAGGTTTGTTCTGAGCGAGAGCGACAAAAGACGGCAGGCAGAATGGGGGCAACTTCCTTTATCATGATTTGAAGAGAAACCCTAAAAAGAATCTAATTAGAAAAAAAAAACTAAAACGGGATTTGGGCTTGGGCCAATTTTAAAACAGATTGAACAGAAAAAAAGCCTAATTGAAAAGTTTTAAGAAAAAAACTAAAGAATAAAATTATAATTTTTTTTCTAATGGGTAGTGGATACCCGCGTGTACGGATAGTATGATACCCGAACCCGACCCATTAACAAGTGGGTATTAAAATACCCGCTACCCGCAGATACCTCTTACTCGCGGGTAACAAATACCCGTAGCGGATTTTATTCGCGGATACCCGCGGACGCGGGTTTTTTTGTCATCCCTAGAACTTAGGCATAAAGTCCTGCAAAAAAATAATTAAAAAAAAATCTTACTGCTTCGATTAACTTTGAACCAAGGCAAAAAGTCTACTACTTTTTACCTCGCTTGGATATGCCTCGGTTCAGGAACCGCTGCCTATGGGCGAAAATAATCGTTGTCGTTTCCCCTGACTGCACTAGTGCACACAGACAAACATTTAACATTAATACATAATAGGAAAGTTTACATAATTGCCAATTAGAACAAATAAGTTCAAATAACATCAAATAAGTTCTTGAGGGAATAAGTTTGAGTCATAGATGCCCTACTCTAAAAAATAACTAGTAATCTCGATAATCATTTCCATCTTATGGTTGATCCTGTGGTTGTTGTGGTTGTTGTTGTGGTTGAACATTAGTTTGTGGCTGATTTTGGGATTGAAGAAATTGTTGTACAATTGCGACTGCAGGAGGAAGAAGGTACTGCATTATGGCGCCAATAAAGCCTTAAAATTGAGAGGTCATATGTCGAAGTTGCTCATCATGGGTTGATACCTGTGTTTGGAGGTTAAAAACGTCCTCTACAATCGGTTGCTAAGAAGAAGATGTTTGTGTCTGTTGTATGTAACTATCGACACAGTCATCTTGAACCCTGACATATCCTCTTCACTTTCACTTCCAAAGATTTCTCTGTTATAAAATTCATTATCCAAGTTTTGATTATCTAATTTTTTTTGAATTTCTGCAATGGATTTTTCAATTTTATCAAACTTAGTAGTATGAAGTTTCATTTGATGAACCATGTATATTTCAAAATCAGTTTTAGGTTTGAAAGCATTTGAAGCAGGTTCAGCATTTGAAACTCATAACCAAAAAAATCATCTCCATTAACATCCCATCCCATCCCCTCCCTCAACACCCATTTTCAATAACAGTCAAGGTTTAAGACAAACCCTAATCTAAGTAATTGAAACTTACTAGGTGTAGAAGACAATGACAACTCGAGCTTATATCTTCCAGTTCGAAGAAACCAACCTATGGTTTCCTAAATCGCGATTTCAAACCTCAAAATAACAACGACCAAAAATAGGTCAATGTAACAACAACCAAAGCAAAACGAAAAAAGAGGAACCTCAAAGCTTCGAGTACTCAGCGCCTTCGATCCTCCAATGCCACACTACGGTTCCAATGACGGAGGATGGTGGTTCGAAACTAGGAAAAAGAGGGTTCTGATGAAGGAGAACGAGTGTGAGGTCACAAACAGTGAAGGAGATCATCGGAAGGAAGAAGAGAGTGCGGCAACATGGAGAATGATGGGTTGACGAGTGTGATAATAGGGTTTTAGAGAGGGAGAATCATGGTTGCAGTAAGTGAGGAAGAATCATGGTTACAGTGAGTGAGGGAGAGTCATGGATAAATGTTATGGTTCGAGAAGGAGGACAAGCTAGGGCTCGAGAAGGGGAGAAACTTGGCTTGGGGAAGGAGGGAGAAAAGTGATAAAAGAGTTTAATCAAAGTGTATATTACATAGTTTTATTTTTTTAATTATTAATTATCTCCATATCTGTATGAAATATTAGTGGGTAAATATTTTTTCTACTTATATACGATCTTACATACGGACCTATCCTTGACAAAGTTCCCGCCAACATTCGTCAATATTACCCACCGATATTATATATGAATAATCCATGTGTAATTTTTTTCCCATTATATATGAATTTTCTGTATATAATGTCACTTTTATAGATTCGTATATAACATTAGTATCTAACCTCCCTATTACATATAAATAAAAATCTGTATATAATAATTTGTATATAATTGTCATTTTTTTTAGTGATTGCAATTCTCATACCGTAGCTTATTATTACTTAGAAGTTGCAGTTGTCCATCGCGGTAGTTTATTATTACTTATAGTACAATTCTCCAAATAACTATATATAATCTATTATTTTTTAGGATGTTTTTTAATATTTGTTTCATGTTTTTCTACTCTTAATTAAGCAACCTAGAAATTCAACTAGAACTAAAACTGTGGATTAAAAACATATATCATTGACACCTTTAAAGGATAATTACAATTGTCAAAAATGTATATGTAAATAATAAAAAAAATTACAAGTCATCTAACCCATAATGTATTGTACAATTCTACAAAATAGTTTATCCAAATATTCCTAGTGTAGTCCATTTGATTAAAAATATAATAATTGAACATAGTTGAAACACTGAAAAAAATATTTATTCCGTAACATGATATCTTCACTTATACCTTCCGATTTGTTTATTACATACAGGCACAATTAATAATTTTAATTGAAGAAAAAAAAGAAACCAAACAATTATAATTGGAAAACAAATAAATAACCTTAAATGCAGCCGTGTGAGCTTTTGTAATCTTCCGGTTGGTTTGTCCTTCAATATATTATTTTCAGAGTATGAACTAAAAAAAGAAAATAAGATATTCACCTAAACTTAAAACTTTTCATTATTCTCAAGCAAAATATAATTTAGCTCGTATAGGCATCTAGTCAAAACAATTGAGAAGCAACTATAAATATATATACATAAATAAAATGACGCCAAAAATTACACAAGTTTGTGTGCCTACGTATTTACATATAAAACCTAAGATCTATGAATGCAAGAGTGCTTCAAAATCTTCAACTAACCAGGATAATCTTCATTAGTTCCCAGGTTTCAAAAAACGATTTCATCATCTTCCAATGATTTCAGTGAAAGGAGTGAGTGTTCCCTGGATGAGGGAGCTATCTTCAGCATCTTTAAAGGATGGAGGGATAGCAGGCCACATAAAAACTGGTCTTTCCTTAGGCACTTCAGGTGGAGGTGCTTCTCCATTCAGAACCTGAAGAACTGTTCTCATGGATAGTCTTTTGTGTGGATTTGGATGGCAACAAGCCAAGCCAAGAACAAGAACGCAGTCCACTTCTTCCTCCATAATCTCCTCCTTCTTCAACCTTCCATCAACAGCACCAACTACTTTTCCCTTCCCATACAAATCCCATACCCGATACACAATGCTGTTCTCGTAGTCATCTTGTGCATACACATTCCATGGCCTCTTTCCACACACTACTTCCAACACAAGAACCCCAAATGCATACACATCTGTCTCCACCGTTGCCCTCCCAGTCAGGAAGGTTTCTGGGGCCATGTACCCGGGTGTGCCTGCAATCTCTTTTGTAGAGTGATGCGTTTCATTTCTCTTCTGAATTGTTCTAGCCAATCCAAANTCTCCCAGCTTGGCATTGTAATCTGAGTCNAGCATTATGTTGCTGGCCTTGATNTCTCTGTGGAGAACNCTCCTCTCNCANCCATCGTGAAGGTAGTCAAGTGCTTGAGCNACCCCATGAATCACTCTTNNCCTAGTTTCCCAGTCCAACGTTATAGNATACCCTCCTTCAAAGTCATAATTATNACCACAANCTTTGTCACNAAAGAGGTACTTGTCTAGGCTTCCATTAGGCATGAACTCGTACACAAGGAGAAGCTCTCTATTCTCATAGCACCAACCAGTGAGTTTCACCAAATTTCTATGGTGAAGGCTTCCGATTGTTGTCACTTCTGCCAAAAACTCTTGCTTCCCTTGGCGTGAGTTCTTGGAAACTCTCTTTACAGCTACCTCCTTATTTTCCAGTAGCCCCTTATACACAGTTCCAAACCCGCCTTGTCCAAGCTTGTTTTGAAGGCTGAATCCACCAGTTGCCTTCGTTAGTTCCCTTAGCCTAAACTTCTTCGGAGCCATAGAGGAATATTTAATCTGATCCTCTATCCTTGGATATGCATCTTCTGGCCCCTCCATATGGCGAGTCTTTTGCCAGCGCAAGAAAAAGATCGCCAACCCACCAATGATAATTGAAACAATCACGATTGGAACGGCAACATAAACCCACAAGAGACTTTTGTCATCATCCCTAATATCATCCCCGCTGAATTCCCACGATCTGACACAGTTCCTCTCCGTGTAGTTACTTGTTGAGGCGGAGAAGCCAATGTAAACCTCCTTTTGAAGAAAGGAAGACAAATTAAGAGGTGGAGATACCAATAGGGTCTCCATAGATTCTTCAGAAGTTCCACTCATGGCACAAAAAACTGATATTGTGTCATTGATGTACTGAATGTGAAATTTGACATCTTGGCCTGAAGATAGACTGAGCCGAGTATTTATTAACGAAACCTGTTGAATGGAGTTGATGCTGTTTATGTTGATGCCAACGTGATTGTCAGGGCCATCTTCTTTGAAATTGTGTCTTGTGTCAAATTCCACTGCTAGAATACCAGGCTGTGAAGTTCCATTGGAAGTAGCATTTACAATACCAATCCATTGTCCATCACTGTTTTCTGGGACAGTCCTATCTGAAGTTAAGATAAAGGCCAAGCCTTCACCACCAGGAGTAGTTTCCGGAGTGATTCGGAGCACAAAAGTGGTGTTGAAGGAAGCTATTTGATTTTGGTTCCAAAGTTGGTATGGCTTTCTGTAGAGAGCACGTCCAGAATAATTCTCTATAGTACCACGACTATCAAGGGTTACTTGGATGGCATCTAAGAATATTCTTGAACTCCCGAGCAGCAATAGATTAGAGTCATCTGGGAAGGAAGGGAAGTTGAACTGAAAACAGGTAACTTTGGTAAGAGCAACGGTAACGAAGAAGAGCGTAGCTGCATAGTGATATTTGACTATCCAAGGGATCTGCATATTTCCGTTTTGAAATGGCAAAGAGTGGCTTGATTTTTGAAGGCCTATTCTGAGTTTTAAATGTTTATGATGCATCATTCCTTTGTTTATATAAATCATGTATATATTCTTCGGTAGGGTCAATTGATTCTTTTTCTTTTTTCTTTTAATTATATAAACATCATTACCTCTTTTGGTTATCCTTTTCCGAGAAAATTCTTGTTTCCGCGTTTTGTGGAATGAAAAAGAAGAAAAAAAAACACGGCTGGTGATGTTATATATTAAAATAATATTATAGCACTTAGAGTGCCTTTGGAATAGTAGGTTTGTCAAACATTAAAATAAGTTTGATATGGACTATGAAGACGTTATGAAATTCTAAGATCTGTTAGTCAAACATATTAACATCTTTGGAAAAGACTGGAAAAAGTTAAAAATAGCTTATACAATATCATAAACTATTTTTATAGCTTCTCAAACATTCTACACAAGTTGAGTTTGTACAACTTGAATCCAAAAGCCATTAAAATATACATGGTTATCTTTGATTTCATGAGTATTCCGTAGGCATTTATCACTTGTGATAGGTGTTTCATCTACCATTTTAACGATTTTAACGTTGTATATGCTACTAAACTATAGTTATCAATACTATAATATATTTAAAAAAACTAAACTATTTTTTACTAAAAACTAATTAACTGTTTTATAGTTCAGTTTAAGAAAACTGAACTTTTTATAGTTTGAGTTTAGTTAACTGATGAACTGTTTCTTTCTTTATATTTTTATTCAATTGCTTTTCGGGAAAACTTATCTACTCTTTTTTAAAAATGAATCACACTCTTCTCAATGTATCATTTGCTATCTAAAATTTGTCTTTTAAACCTACAATTTCTTGCTCTTATATGATCATGTATTTTGTATGCTTTTTGACTCAATGATTTCAAATATTCTGATTCTGAATGATAGAATCTATATGGGGTCACATGAAATAGTGTAAATATTGTTTCTTTGAGGGTGTTTTATACTGTAAGCATCTCTTATATCAGACCATTATCTGCATAAATTTAATTCCTTGTTGCTGATATTAACTCCATGTTGTTGATGCTGATATTTATGATATTAATTAAGCAATTAATATATTATAAAAGTATAAAATCTAAGACTTGATTTTTTTCTATGAAACAAGATCAAGAATTTATGGTACAGAGGGCAACAGTTTTTGCTAATGCTTTATTTACCCCTTTCTAATGCATTAATTATCTCTCTGCGCCTAATAAAAATAATTCATTAGATTTGTTATATTTTTTCTTTATGTACTGCATAATTTATTCACATCACAACACAAACAATTTGATGTTGGAGTTTGGTGTAATAATTTGGTCTTGGAAAGAAATTGGATCAGTTTAGTAAACTGCACTATAACTCAACTAGAAAATAGTTCAGTTAAGTTTTTCTGAACTATTTTTTAGTTCAATTTAATTTACACAAACTATTTTATAGTTAACTATAAATTTTTGTAGTATAGTAGAGTTTGGTATACTTTGCTCACCCCTACTAATTATAACCCTTTCAGTTAACAAAAGTCAAGTCAAATTGTCATGTTCCACTGAACCTACCTAGAGTTTGCCTTCAACACAACATTCATTCACAAGATCAACTAGTTTGAAAATAAATACAATATTGACTTTTTCTTTGCTTTTTCTTCAATCTTCCTGCATCATATATAATAATATATAAAATAATAAGTTCGATTGGAAAAACGTCGATTTTCAATGACTAAATCATCTAGTTGTGTTTGCCAAGACCAAAATCACTTTTTCGAGTAGTTTCTTAGTCGTCGCTTTTGTCACTCTCGACCTTAAACTCTGTCATGCACTACGTAGCATAGACACTGATACAAACACTTTTCATGATATGAACACAAATACTGATACATGTAGTCTAGAAAAAAAAAATGTAGTGTCTAGTACCACAGAATATAAATTTACATATTAGATTATTACAAATTATTTAATCTAATACTCAAAATAATCTATAAATAAAGATGAAGAGGGTGGAAGTTCTTTGTGGCAGACAGAATCTCCTTCAGATGAAATTTATGTGGAGCATTAATTAGCATTTAATTTCAAGCTCACTTGTTCCTTTTTTGTGTTCATTTCTCCGATACAATGCACCAGCAAGCCCACTTATTCCTCCAACCACAATTATTGGAATCAATATCCATCACCATAATAGATTTATGGGATCCTTCTCAACATACTCTTAGCTGACATGAGTGGTGTCTACCTCTTCGGATGAGGCTTCCGTGTGTAAATATACAACCAATTCAACGTTGTAAATCCTTTTCCCACAAGCCACGATTGCGAAGTTGGTTTGTTGCAAGTTTTCTTCTGCAAACGTTGGGATCTTTTGGAGAGTTTTAGGTGGTGAAGGAGGTGTTGGGTGTGTAGAAGAAAAATTAAAGTAACATGGAGCAAAGATAGAAGAAGGTGGATAATTTTCTGAATTCAAGAAAAGGATATTTTTATTCAATATACCATGGATACATTTATGATGTTTCAAAAATAAAATAGAAAGCATCCACGAGGAAAGTTGGATAAAGAATTGGACTTGTTCCTAAAGTGTAGCTACCACTTATTTACTGAGTCCTATCTAGTAAATTAAAATAAATTAAAACAGTTACAAAAAACATAATTTTAACACTCTTCCTTGCTTTTTGAACTGCAAATTTCAATCTTCTCTCTTAAGAATTCAAATTTGTTGATTGGAAGTGGCTTTGTAAACATGTCAGCTAATTGATCTTCAGATTTGTAGTAAACTAAGTTTACTTCTCCATTTTGATGCATCTCCCTCAAAAAATAGAGTTTGATGTTGAAATGTTTAGTTTTTCCATGACACACTAGATTATTTGCAATTACAGTTACTGCTTGATTGTCAACATAAACTTCAGTTTTATCCTTCTGCTGAATATATAAATCACATAAAATCTTCTTCAGCCATAAAACTTGATTTACAGCTGCTATGGCGGCCACTATAAGAAAAATGACAATTACATACGGCCAAAATCCGTATATAACCTTCAAAATTCGTATATAAAATGTGGTTATATACGGATTACACACGGTCAAAAATCTGTATATAAAATGACTGTAGTTAATGTTATATACAGATATACTTGTATATAAGTTATATATGAAAAATCCGTATATAAGTTATATACGGAACATCCGTATATAATTATGAGTTCAGCCTCTACAGTGGATTGTGCTACTATCTCTGTACACCATGAGAAAAAACCTGAGCCTATGCTAAAACAATATCCTGAAGTACTTTTCATGTCATCATTGGATCCAACCCAATCACTATCAGAAAATCCGTGCAACATTAATTCTTTACACTTCTCAAATTTAACACCATAATCAACAATGCCTTTTATATACCTCAATATTCTTTTTGCTGCTCTTAAATGCATTTCACTAGCACAATGCATAAACCGAGATAAGAGACTTACAACAAATAGAATGTCTGGCCTTGTTGCAATGAGATACATTAGACATCCAATCAAGCTCCTAAAGTATCATTCATCAACTTTATCAACACCATCTTCCTTTGTGAACTTCTCCCTTTGATTCATCGGTGTGCTAATTGCTTTGTACTCCTTCATTTGAAATTTCTTCAATATTTCCTTTGCATATTTTCTTTGGAAAATGAACACTTCATCATCACTTTGTTTGATCTCAAGTCCAAGAAAATAGGACATGAGACCAAGATCTGTCATTTCAAACGCTTGCATCATTTCTTGCTTAAACTCCTCAACTAGCTTTGTGTCATCTCCTGTCACCAAAAGATCATCAACATAGAGGGAAACTATGAGAAGGTTATTTCCCTTATGTTTCACATAAAGAATGGACTCAGATAAGCTTTTTGTGAAGCCTGTTCAATAGGTGATCATTTATCCTACTGTACCAGGCCCTTGGTGCTTGTTTTAGGTCGTATAGGGCCTTTTTAAGTAGATAAACTTTATCTTCTTCACCATGCTTCACAAATCCCTCTGGCTGCTCCACGTATATTTCTTCTTGTAGAACTCCATTTAAGAAGGCTAATTTGACTTCTAATTGAAATATTTTCCAACCTTTTTGCGCAACTACAATTAACACCAATCTGATTGTATCTAATCTAGACATAGGAGCAAAAGTGTCAGAATAATCAACACAAAAAATTTGTGCATACCCTTTAACGATGAGTCTAGCCTTATATTAGTTGATTGTGCAATCTACATTAAGCTTTGTTCTGAAAACCCATTTGACCCCAATGAATTTTCTGTTTTTAGGCCTGTCAACCAGTTCCCATGTTTTGTTTTTCTATATCATAGACATCTCCTCCTCCATTGCATTTTTCCATTTTGGAAGTTTTAGTGCTTCGTGACAGCTCGCAGGTTCACAAATGGCAACATTACATCTTTGATAGATATCAGTCAATGGCCTTGTGCCCTAATTGGAGGTTCATCTTCCAATTCATTCTGCAACAACTTTGTGGTTTGCTCTTCAGGATGATTATCTTGTATATTGTGAAAGGATTCAATTGTGCTTTGTCATTCTTCTTTATTTTTAACATTCTTTCAAGGTGACAGTGACCAAGTCTCTTATGCCAGAGTTCTGTGGGACTAAATTGAGTATAATAGGCTACCTGCTCCTCCTCTATTGGATCAAATGAGAAGATTTTACCTCTCATTTTAATCCTTAGAACTTCCCAGCCAACAATATCATAGATACGACAATGTTGATGTTCAAAGGACACTTTACATCCCTTTTTTCATCAACTGACCTACACTTAGCAAATTTTGGTCAATGTCAAGTACATAAAGAACATTTGAAATTGTTATTGTAACTGTGCTCGTTGAAATTACTATGGTTCCTTTTCCTTTGCAGAAATATAGCTACCATTTCCAATTCTGACCTTCGAGACTTTAGTGGGCTTCAAGTCCTTGAATAGAGTTTTGTCAAATGTCATATGGTTGGTACACCCATTATCTATCAACCAGCTTTCACTCTATTCATTGCTCAAGAAACAAGTAGCTACAAATAGTTGGTCCTCCTCCTCCTCCTGATCAGCAATCTTAGCTTCTTCCTTTTGTTGATTTTTGCTCTTGCATATGATTGCTTCATGTCCCATTTGATTGCACTTGTTGCATTTAGCATCAGGTCTTTGCCAGCATCTGAATGGAGGCTGACCCATTTTGCCACAATGTTGACAAGGTGGGTAACTTTTCTTTCCACCTTTTCCTTTATCGTAATTATTTGTATTGCTTTGGTTGGATGATTCTTGTAGTTTCTGGCTTGTTGGCTTTTGACTAGAAGAGCACCTTCAACAGTATGATCTTCCCTCATCAAACTTTGTTGCTCTTAGGCTTGGAATGCATGTAGCACTTCTGCAAATGTGATTTTAGACAAATCCCTTATGTTCTCCAACGAAGCAATAGATGCTTCATACTTTTCTGGCACTGTTACCAGAATTTTCTCAACAATTCTGGAATCAGGAAAATTGCTACCCAACAACCTTATCTTGTTGGCAATACCCAACAATTTGTCTGAGTATTCTTTGATTTTTTTTTTCAGACTCTCTCATCCTTTGCAACTCGAATTCCCTCATTAAATTAAGCACCTGCATGCTTCTTATTCTTTCATCCCTAATGTACTCTTCCTTTAGATAATTCCAAATTTCTTTGGCTGATTTAAGAGTCATAATTCTTCTGAAGATGGTTTGAGAAACAACAACAAATAGACATTATTTTGCCTTTGCTTTTCTAGTTTTTCTCTCCTTGTGAATTTTGATCTGGGCCATGGTAGGATTATCCANCAGCGGAAGAACTTCATAATCTGCTTCTACAGCTTCCCAAAGATCTAAAGCCTTCAGGTAAGTTTCCATTTTGATAGCCTAAAGATCATAGCTTT
>NC_028358.1:2672069-2794824 GCF_000741045.1 Vigna radiata var. radiata | reverse complement strand
TTTGATAGCCTAAAGATCATAGCTTTCTCCATTAAAGACTGGAGGTGCAACTTGTGAGAAATTTGATTCAGCATCCATTTTCATAGGTCCATAAGAAAAGGGATCTCGATACCAATTTGTTGGGTGTATAGAAGAAAAATTAAACATGGAGCAAAGATAGAAGACGGTGGATAATTTTCTGAATTCAAGAAAATGATATTTTTATTCAATATACCATGGATACATTTATAATGTTTCAAAAATAAAATAGAAAACATCCACGTAACAGTTTTCAGGAAAGGTGGATAAAGAACGGGACTTGCTCCTAAAGTGTAGCAATCACTTATTTACTCAGTCCTATCTAGTAAATTAAAATAAATTAAAATAAATTAAGACAGTTTCAAAAAACATAATTTTAACAGGAGGGTTTATGAACCATCCTACACCTATAATATAAGAAAGCTTTTTTTTTTTGTTTAGCACGATAACAAGCATCACAAGGAGACTGATTATCATTTTTTATATAAGCATGTTTGGTTTGTAAGATATGTAACCTATCATTTGAAAGATGGCCAAGAGGTGCATGCCATAAATTTGAGTTTGAATAGTGCAAAGAAAACTACTACAATTATTATCATATTTACAATTAGAAGAATAAAAAATGTATAGGTCAGCGTGATGTTTAATCAAGTCAATCTTCTCTTGACTGCGTTTGTCCTGTATAATGCAACCAGAGGTAGAAAAAGTTAGTTTGCATTTAAGATTTTTGATAAGTTAAGAAACAAAAATAAGATTGAAAGAAAATTCAGGAACATATAGGACATTAGAAAGATAGAACTTTGGATGAAGGTAACAGTGCCATTGTAATTAGTGTGACACCCGGGCACTGACGAAGGCGGAGAGTGATCGTCGGTGCAAGAGGCATGGTGCAAGGGACACGGACAAGGAGCGGCTCCTGTCAGGCTTCCAGTGGAAGGGGTACATGGATGAATCGAACATACACCGGAATGAGAGGGATCTAGAGACTGTATAGGTATGGGACTATACAGCTAAAGGATAGCTTAAAGGAATTGATTTGGCTACTCATATCAACAAATGCATTTGCTTTTCGGTAGCCTAACCCATAAGAACTCCATGGTTAAGCGTGCTTAGCCTTGAGTAATTTGGGATGGGTGACCTTCTGGGAAGTTTTCTCGGAAAGTGTGTGAGTGAGAACAAAGCACACTGGAAAGCCTCGTGTTGATGTGTGGGGACAGTCAACAGTCCCTATAACTAAGTTGTTAAGGCGTTACAATTAGCATGTATAACTTGTCCATTGGGTAAAGTCATAAGAATAAGAGTAATCTTTTGATAAAAGGAAAACAATTTCAAAGAAATGAAAACGTGATCGGTTGCACCAAAATCAAGAAGCCATATATTACTAGAATTCACTTGAAGAGTAGAAACAATATTACTTGAAGAAGTGTTGTTGGAAACAATTCCAACTTGATTGATTTGTACATCAGAGGGTTTTATCTGTGAATGTTTGAACAAATCTGCAAGAACTTGATATTGCTATGGCGTGATTTGTATGGTCTCGGTAGAAGATTGATCTTGATCCAATATGATATTTTGTGAAGCAGCACTTTGAATCTGGCCAGGCTTGTTGTTGGAAAACTTATGGCCAGGAGGATAACCATGTTTCTTGAAACAAACATCCCTAGTATGCCCAATTTTATTGCAATAAGTGCAAATTCTACGATTATTGTTATTGGTGGTTTTGGCAACTTGGTTTTCTTAATTGGGAAATCCATGTTTTTTGAAGCAGGTATTTTCATGGTGGCCAACCCGATTACAATAAGTGCAAGTAACAAAAGCATGAGTAGTAGGTTGAGAAGAGGAGTTAGAAATAGAAGCATTGTTAAGAAAATGCTTTAGGAGTGTTTTATTTTTAATTTAATTGAGTCAAAGTTGCTCCTTAGTTTTAGGATTTAGTTAATTTTTAATTATGGGTTGAAGTAGTGGATTAAAATTAGGATAAAAGTGTTAGTGGGTAGTTACTTTTTTATGTTTAAATACTGTAACCTTTCCCATCCTTTGATAATCAATTATATAGACGTATTTTAGCTTCAAGCGTGCTATTGTTTTGATTAAAAAAACCAACAATTGGTATGAAGAGCCTTATTTTCTTAAGGGATTTTTGATTTTTTGTCATGGACGTTGAAGTAAGTCCTAATCTCTCTTCAATTTCTCCATCGATGTTTGATGGCGAAAACCACCAAATTTGGGTAGTTCGTATGGAGGCATATATCGAAGTTGTGGATATTTAGGAAGCAGTTGACAAGGATTATGAAATTCCTACTCTCCCAGAAAATCCTACCATGGCGCAAATCAAATTGCACAAGGAGAAGAAGACTAAGAAATCTAAGGCAAAGGCCTGTTTGTTCGCTGCAGTTTCATCTTCTATCTTCACTCGGATTAAGACTCTGAAGTCGTTGTATGAGATATGGAGTTATCTCAAGGCAGAATATGAGGGAAATGCAAGAATCAAAGGAACATGTGTGCTAAACTTGATTCGAGAATTCGAGCTGCAGAAGATGAAGGAAACAAAATCAATTAAAGAGTATTCTGATAGGTTATTGGACATTGCAAACCAAATCAGATTGCTTGGTTCTGCATTTCACAGACTCAAGAATTATTGAAAAAATTCTTGTAACAGTGCCTGAAAAATTTGAGGCATTTATTTCAATCTTGGAAAGTACTAAGGATCTGAATCAAATCACTTTTACAGAGCTTCTCAATGCTTTGCAGGCACATGAGCAAAGAAGAGCAATGAGGCAAGAAGGTGCCATTGAAGAGCCTTGCAAGCTAAACATTATGAAAATGAACGGAACAACAATAAGAAAAGATTTTATAAGAAGAATCAAAATCCTACTAGAGAATCTTCAGCCAACAACAAAACAGGAGTCAAGAAGGGATCCTGCCTTCCATGTCAACATTGCAATAAAATGGGTCATCCTTCATTCAAGTGCTGGAGGCCTGACGTTAAATGCACCAAGTGCAATCAACTTGGGCATGAAGCTATCATATGCAAAAACCAAAATCAATAGTGGGAAGAAAATGCTCAAATTGCAAATGAAGAGAAGGAAGATCAACTTTTTGTTGCAACTTGTTTTTCAACCAATGCTTCAAGTGAATCTTGGTTAATTGATAATGGTTGTACTAACCACGTGACCTTTGATAAGACGCTCTTTAGAGATATGAGGCAAACTGATGTCACCAAATTTAGAATAGGCAATGGTGATTGTATCTCAGTCAAAGGCAAGGGGACAATTGCTATTACAAGTTGTGCAGACACAAAATTTATTCCAGACGTTCTTTTCGTTCCTGGAATTGACCTAAATTTGTTAAGTGTTGGTCAATTGATTGAAAGAGGATTTAGAGTTATTTTTGAAGACAAAAATTGCTTTTTTAAAGATGCAGCTGGTCAAGATATGTTCAAGGTGAAAATGAGAAGGAAAAGTTTTGCTCTAAAACCATTGGAGGATGAGCAAACGATTTTCTCTCTCAAGGAAAATGTGATAGAAATTTGGCACAAGAAGCTAAGACATCCTCATCATATGTTGTGTGCAAATAGTTTCTCTTATTTTGCAGCAATGGCTGCAACANTGGTTTTGGCCCTTCTCAATATGGTTGTAGTTTGTCATGGAGGCAAAAGAAATTCTTTCATTAAAAAGGTCNATAGGACCGAGGACATGCCCCTTCAAAGTGATGTATTTGTTGCTCCTTCTATACTTGGAATGGATGTGATTTGTCAAGCTAAATCTGGGATGGGGAAAAATGTTGTTTTTATTCTTTCTACATTTCAGCAAGTTGATCATGTTTCTGGTCAAGTTGCAGCTCTTATTCTTTGCCACACAAGATAACTGGATTATATATAATAACTTCTAATAAACTCATTTGAGTAAAATTACACTTATTTACAATTTTTAAAATATTTGATTGCTTATTTAGGCTTGGAGAAATGATTTGCAAAAGAGAGTGAATAATTTTTATTTGGGTTAAATATACTTTTAGTCCCTTAAGTATCACACGATTTTGGGTTTATCCCTACTCGAAACTTTGATTGCTTTTAGTCCTCATAGTTTTGAAACTACTATAAATAGTCCCTAATTTTGGATGGCATTAACTTTTGTTTGACGTGGCTAACGACTAGCCCACGTCTGATGTCAGGTACGAGTTTATTCTCTGCTATGTTTTCTTTTCTTTTTATTCTAAATTTACACACAAGCCCCTAATTTCTTCAATGTTTACACTTCAGCCCCTAACTTCTTTTCAAAATTGCATAATAGCCCCTGTTTGACCAGCTAGGTGCAGGGTTGACTCAAGTAAGTTCAGTGAAACCATCCCACATGCCAATTCACCCTTTACCCAAAATTAAGGTTTTGATTAGGAGTTACCTTGGATTCGATTAGGAGTTTCTTTGTTACCTTACTCCTCCACGTTGCTGCTGTAATAACTCCTGAACATTTCTTTTTCTTCATTCCACCATTTCCATCTTCAAGTATTAATCTCTCAGCTTTACATCCTAAGAGGATTACTGCACATTTCCTATAGTGTCAAGCAACCAAGTAGAGTTAGTGCCCTTCTTATCTCCTGTTCTACAACCATAACAATATGAACCACAATAATGCTCTGCTGAGGAATTTATAGCCACTGACTCTACTTTCAAGCCCATTTTCTCACATCCTTGTATGAGAATTTGATTCTGAGACCCTTGTTTCTTGCACTTCTCTGTCACACCAATCCCTCTGCATATTGTGTCCATGGTAGATTGATAATCAGAGCTTGCAACAAGTGGAATTTTATTATTTTTTCAACCATTCCCTCAGAATAGAATCAGGTGTTCTGATGCATGCATACCAGTTTATAGCAGTGGCTCTGGTTTTCTCTCTCGACGATCATGGCGCGATTTAAAGGAGATGACGGTGGCGCTTCTACTTGGAGTTTGCAGGTGGTTGGCTTAGGGTTTTTGTGGCGGCATGGAGGCTAGGTGGTGGCGGCCTTGTGTTGGAGGTTCAACAGCGATTTGGGTTTCGCCTTCTACGTTTTTGTACGTTTCGAGATGGCTGCCAATGACTTAATCTAATTGCGGTGTTCCTTCTGAAGTGTAAACATTGAAGAAATTAGGGGCTTGTGTGCAAATTTGGAATAAAAAGAAAAGAAAACATGACAGAGAATAAATTTATACCTGGTATTAGACGTGGGCTAGCCGTTAGCCACATCAAAGAAAAATTAACGCCATCCAAAATTAGAAACTATTTATAACAGTTTCAAAACTATGAGGACTAAAAACAATCAAAATTTCGAGTAGGGACTAAACCCAAAATCGTGTGATAGTTAAGGGATTAAAAACATATTTAACCTTTTTTTTTATTTTAACGAATTTAAAGATGAAAGTGAGAAAATTTAAATGTAAAATATATGAATGATTTAATAGATATAATAGATAAAAAAATGTTTTAATGAATTAAAATGTATTATTACAATTTCTTTATTATTGTTAAATAAATATATAAAATGTATTTAGTCAATGAAAAATAAAATGTAAACCATTATTTTTAAAATTTAAAAAATGATTATTGTAATAAATTATGGGTTAAATATGTTTTTAGTCCCTATACTTTGGGGCGATTTTGGTTTTAGTCCCTATTTCAAACTATAGTACAATTTAGTCCTTCAACTTTAGAAAACTCTGGTTTTAGTCCTTTTTACCAAATTTTTTTAACTTTATTTGTTGTTTCAAACGCGTTTCTCAGTTAACATTGAAGCAAAAATGTGTCAAACAGTGTAAAATAAAGTTTAAAAAATTTGGTAAAAAAGACTAAAACCAGAGTTTTCTAAAGTTGAAGGACTAAATTGTACTATAGTTTGAAAGAGGGACTAAATCCAAAATTGTCCCAAAGTATAGGGACTAAAAACATATTTAACCCATAAATTATTAACGAAATTAACGTGATTGTTTGAAAATAATTTTAATTAAATATTACATTTAATAAAATAAAAACATTATTAAATATTTTAGTAAGCAAAAAATATTAAATAGTTTTGCTAATGGCCTTTTTACATATATAAAATAAACTTAAAATATTTAAATTGTAATATTCTAAGAAAAGATTAACTTATCTGGAAATTCCTTTGACTTAAAATTAAAACATTTTAACTTAAAATAAGTGGTCAACCGAATATAACATTTTGATTTACTTATATGCAAAAATTGTTATCAGTTAATATTCTTAAGATTTAAACATTTTTTGTTCTTAAGTTAAGTTTTGATGTTCAGTTTAGTCTCTATTTTTAAAAATGTTAACCTTTAGTACCTATGATATGAAAAATGTATCAAATCAATCCTCATGACAGCACTTAATGAACAATAAATCACAAGTTTTCATACCTAAGTATCCAATATTTTGTGATTTGTTAAGGGAAGGCGTTATGAACAACAAATCACTTAATGAAAAACTTGTGATTTGTTAACAAATAAGACTGATTTGATATATTTTTCGTATTATAGGAACTAAAAGTTGACATTTTAAAAAGCGAGTACTGAACATTAGAACTTAACCCAAAAAGGTTTAAACCTATTCTTAACTTTGATAATTATTTGTGAGAAAACAACATAAAGGAATTAAAAATACTTTTATGACTGCACTAAAATAAAAATATCGTGGGTGTTTCAATTTCAGGCACATCCCTGTTTTGCGTTTTAATCTTCATCCCTCTCTTTCGATCTCTCTCTCTCCAAGGTACTCTCTCTCTACTACTACTACTAAACTACTTGATATCGATTGGAGCGGTGTTTTATGGCTTCTCTCTGTGTGCGTACTTCTTAAGTTTTCATATTGTCATGGTTATTCCTTTGCCCATGTTGTACTGTCAAATTTGCTGCTGGATGTGGGAAAATAAATTATTTTAATTATGTCACTGGTTATGCATTTCAGGGATTTCAAGGCGTATAATTCTCCTCGGCTTTGTTCCTGGAGTCTTGGTGCGTGGCTTTCTTTTTTTCCTCATATACTCTGTAAACCAACAACTTTTTGTGTATAGTTTGTTCAACTGCATGCTTAGATGGTCTATAAATTGTCCTTTTTATTCTTTTGGTGTAGTGTGGGATTGTTCTATGGTCTTATGATTGGCCAAATTATTTTCCTATCCAATTGGTGGAACTGATTAATGGAAAATACTGTTTTTAAAGGAATGAACTAGAGGACCTTCATTGGTTATTACTATTTGTAAATCTGCTCCTTTTGGTTTGAAAAAGTACTTCATAAGTTAAACATATTTTGATTGGTCTTGAAAAATTTTGAATTTTTTCATGTATTAATTTGAGCTTTTGAACGAAGTGATTTCGTAAATATGGTTGGACCTGATTCAACATAAAGTTTCCGTGTAACAAAGTTTTATTGCAAGCATAAGTAAACTGGTTAGATTGTTCTTTTCCATAGCTTCAATTCCGGCAGCTTTTCATATTAATAAAGGTCATGCTTATGCTTATACTCAACAACAGTTGTGGACATGGTCTTAGCTCTTACACATCTATCTTTGCTTCTCAAAGTTTCATGGGTAGTGCCCTTCTGGGTTTAAAAGCATTTCTTCCTCTACAGTTTTTCTCATGACTTGGATTGAACTATTTGCCTGACTAGTATGTTCTCTTTTGTTTTAAGATGCAACGATCATCNTTCTTTGGTATTAATTATTACTGTTTGTAGATCTTCTCATCTTAGTTCGAGAAGATCCTTAAAATCTGATCTTAATATTCATACTTATCAATCAAACATGATTGCTCCACTATAGTGGTGAAGTGATGGTAATATTGTCGCCTCTACCAGTTTTGTTTTGTATATTGTTGTTTTTATTGGTCATGAAGCTATTGGCAATCTGGTATCCTTGAGAACTGTGGCCATATCGGCTGCTATCCTTCACGGGGAAAATCTTGTTTTTACACATGATGCTGTGTAAGGATGAACCTTTTTCTAGGTTTTGTAGCAATTTCTATTTTTGGATAGAAAACCCAGGTTTCTGATTGGAGGATGAATGCAATTTTTATGCATTTCAACAAAACAGCCAAGTGCCTAAATCTTATTCTGGTGATCCCACATCAGTCTGGCTTCGATTCTGTTTAACCACTGCACTCTTGCAGAACTTTTGGAAAGTCAGTGCTCCTTACATCATTGCTGTCAAATTTGTGATATTCCTCATATGATTACTAAATTTAACAAGTTTTTATCTAAGCTGCAAACCTGATTTCCCTAAAAAACTAATTCTAGTAGGGTTGCATGATCTTAAGTGTTGAATTTGTGGTATTGGATGATCATTTTGTTCAACTCACAATGATATCTTTAGAAGAGATCCATCTGCAAACACCCTTGGAACTTTATTTCCGTCTTCATTGGGACTCTGCTCTGTTACCTGTAAATCTTTTCAGTTTCATGGTGGAAATCAAGTTAGAGAGGCTGCAAAGGTTGAGGAGATAGCAAAGGCATTGGTTGAGGTTGGAGTTGGTTTTGAATAGGAAGGAGAAAGTGTGTGATATGGACTTGGTTATATGGGGTGCTTAAATCCTGCATCAAGTAGGATGAGATGTTTGGTGTAGTTAAGTGGTTTGGTTCTGTCCCCCTTGAAATGTGGCTTTCAAGGGTAAGTTTCCCAAGTGCTTGTCAATTGGTATCAGTTACTAGTGACATGGAAAGCACTACCTACAAAGGGATGGGACAGAAAGGCTGAGTGATGGGTCATGAAGTGTCAGCCACTGGGATATCAACTCTAGGGACAAAGCTATGGTGTAGATTTTGGTACTATGGGGAGCCTTAGTTGCACAATGAGTAGCATGGGATTTTTGGTGGAGTACTCAAGTGATTTGGTTCTATTGTCTTAATAGCTAGTCCTTAAAGGGAGGGTTCTCCAAGTGCTTATCAGGTGTTCCTTTGAACATGGTTGGAATTTAGTGCCAGAAATGACTAGAAGGATGGAGTTGGAAGGAGGGTACTAGCCAAGTCTAGGTGACTCTTAAAAAAGTTGCTTTTCTTAATTTTTAACATAAAAGTTTAATTCATATTATTATTTTTAAATAATTATATATATATATATATATATATATATATATATATATTACACTACTTTAGCAGTGTAATTTTAATTTGGTATTTTTATTTATTTATGAATAATTTTTATTTTAGAAATTTTAAAGGTTATTTATCTTATATGTGTGTGTGTTAGGGAGTGGAGAGTGTATGAGAGGAGGAGAAAGAGTCAATGACCTAACTGTTTTAGCTGTTAGGAGAGGCGGGAAGTTAGGATTTGTATAAAAGGGGAGTTCGGTATTGTGAATAAGTTGTTGAGTAATTTTCTTTGATAGTTACAGGACCCATTGTCCTGAGGAGGGGGATTAGGCTCCCTAGTTACTGATTGTGCATGTTTTCTTGTTGAATTGAATACATACCCATTCTTTTTCAGTGTGAATACTTGTTTGTGAGTGTGTGTGTTAATTCTGGTTAGGTTTCATACCCAGAAACTTAACAGTGTGTATGCACATTGTTCAAATGTAATTTTATTTTATCTGTTATATTTATCTTTTTACATTTGGTACACAATTATGCATTTATCTTCCTTTTTAATTTCTAATCCTAGGTGGGATCTCAATTTTGACTAGCTTGTTCCACATTGCTTCTAGCTTGATTTCAGTTCCTCTGATCTATGTTCTGTTCATTAGTACAAGTCTCTGATTATTTTCCACTGCCGTGATGACTTCAAAATAGCCTCTAATTGGTGTCCTTTTTCCATTCAAACAAATTCGACCTCCTTTTCCTTTATTTGCAAATCCATGTTTTCAATCTTTTAATATCAGTTTATATTTTTCTTCATTCCTACGCTCTCATGCCCTTGGCAGTCATGTATTTGCTTTATGATTATTAACTTCTGCTTTTATAGATTGTCTTCAACTAAAGAACACCCATGTTTTTTTTATAATGTATAATTGTGAAGTATAAATTATTAAATACTATGATTTTGTTTTACATTTTTTTTTCGTTTTTTTGTGTTTGAGAATTTATGTGAACCGTATTTAATTCATTATGGAGTTGGTGCAGTTAAGGTTGAAGAATATATTCATTGGTTTTGAAGTTTTTGTCTTGAATTTGTTTCGAGCATTAGGTTTGGCCCTTGAGTGAAGTGAATTCTTGAACTATTGGGTTTATGTTTGCTTACGTCCTTCATTGTGAAAATGTTTAGCTATGATCAGTGCTTATGTGGTATTTGGTTTATTGCCTAAGTTTGTGAGCTGTTGATAAGGAAAACAACTACCTTGATTCGATATCAAGGCAACCTCCTTGAAATTATAGAGATAAGGGGAGAGAAATAACTTTTCCAGCTCCCTTATTCATTCATTCTACTGAAATAAATACATGTAGTGGTTGCCAATCATTGGCTGACCGCATTTGGAGGAAATAAAAACTAACAAAGGAATATTTCCTTAACTGAACCTATGATCAAGTGATACCTCATAAAGATATCTTTATAATATGATTGTGTCAAATGCTTTCCTCAAAGCTCATAATCCAAAAGATATTGTGGTTTCTTACTCTCCCTTTTAGTCAGTGTGGTGCTACTGGGGCCCTGTATCAGTATCGGCCCTATTGCTAAGTTTCAAAGCTAGGCCCCTTTTGCAAACAGCTGTCCCTTTTTCCATCCTGTTTTCTGGTTTGTGTGATTTTGTGGGTGCATTCTCTTAGTTTTCAGCTTTTGTTTTATGTGTAAAGGCTATTAATTTGACTTTTGGTTGTAATATAAGGCCGGTTTCATGTTTTGGCATTTAAATTTGGTATGTAGCATGAACTTTCGTTTCACTGGTAGCTTGGGTTTCATTTCATGGGATTTGGCTTTATTCTCCAAGTGTGATTTCTGACATTGTTCTGTTTTGGTTCTCCTAAGGTTTGAAGCTGTTGCCATTGGAAATCAACACTTATTTTGTTTTAGTGAAAGAATAGAGTAGAAAAAAATGATAAGACGAAGGTTATCTGTTCTCTCAACGTCAATCATCAGAAGCTCAACTCATAGCAAACCCATACTCAGATGCCCATCTATCCAATTTCAACCCCTTCAGCTCCCTCATTCTCCCAATGCTCATCGAACAGTTAGTTGTTATAAATTCCCAGATTTTCAAGGATTTAGAGCGTACAGTCTTCTGAGCTTGAATGATTTGAGAGATAAGGTTCCCAGGAAGCAGCCAACAAGGAAGGGGCGTGGGATTGGGTCTGGAAAGGGTAAGACTGCTGGGAGGGGTCACAAGGGTCAGAGAGCTAGAAAAGGTATAAAATTGGGTTTTGAAGGAGGCCAGACCCCTCTTCGAAGAAGAGTACCCAAACGTGGGTTCAAGAACCCATTTAGCCTCACTTTTCAGGTATCTTTTCATCTTTATATTTATCGTTTTTACTTTTGTATTATGCAGAACATATGGAAAACCAAAATAATTGAACTCGGTAAAATTGATTCTTGAACCAAATGCACTTGGTCATGGTTGTTTTTGTTTCTAAAAATGCATTCTTTCCCACTAAACTAGAACTTTAAAACTATATGAATAATGGAGAAAAATGAGAAAAAGGCAGTTTGTGTCTGTTGCCAATCTTTTTGTTATGGTGTTTAATGTTATTTGGTACAAATTGTGAAAAATGGCAGAAAGCCAATAGCCTGTCATATCATGTAGTGGATAGCTTTGCGAGCTTATAGCAGAAGTCACATCACAGTTAGAATATATGATTTTTATCAAATATATATGTTAAAAAATTAAGTCATGCGAACAAGTAAAAATAAAACATAAAATTAGCATGATATTTATTCAAAAGTTCAATAGGCTGACGACTTGTCAAAGATGGATGACAAGAAGATGCAGGACTCATGCCACAACTACAACAACAACAGTAGTTGCAACAGGGACAGAGTTGCAATCATGGATTTGAGAAATTCTGCTGTGCAATAGTGCTATAGGGGTCTTTCAAAGTAGATTACATCTCAAGTAGTTGGAGCTACCACTGGACGTGGGATATATAGCAGTTGTCTTTCAGAGCACTATCTACAACATTTGGATGCAATTTTCAATTATCGCAATCGCAAGGATGATCTAAGATCTCTGAGGTAGTTATGTTATTGAAAGATTAACTAAACCTCCGTGTGAGTTTGTGTGTAGGATCAATCTATTGGGATCCAAAAACAGAAGGCCCAATGCAATATTGCTTCCTCCGTTACAAAATAGTGTGACTAAAAGGAATATTTTTTCTTCATAGAAGTCAAAGCAACAGGGTAAACCATATTACCTCCAAAAGGAGCATTCTCCTTTTCACTTTGGAGAAACCAGATTCACCAGTGTTAGAAAACAAAAGCCAAAAATCTCAATTACAAATGAGGACCTATGAAGGTTACAGCTAATTACAAATTAGCCCCTTTTTTCCTTCTATAATAGACCTGTAAAGGGTGCTCTCGTTTCTTCTCTATCCCTCCCCATTCCAAACACAATATGTTATTATAATTATTGCTTTCTCTCTTTGTATTTTCTCCCACTTTAAGAAATGAATTTTTAAGTGGGAAACATTGCCTGACACTGAAGCTAAATTGATATGTTTAATGCTATATCTCTGATCCTAATTTTATTTTCAAGATTCTGAAACTTCCCATGAATATATATGTCCGATTTCACTGAAAGTATTGTGATCATTGACAGCAAATGTTTAAAGTTTATATCTTCATTGTATTGAAGAGATTTTCCCTATATCTTAAATGTTTATACTTGAATATTGATGTTGATGTAGTAAGGTATTCTATACCTTGATTGTTGGAGTTGACTTTGGATTTATGACCATTGAGTAGCTCAGTTTTATTCAAATTTCTGTTGATTTTGATTTGGTTGTTCTTATTTTAATCTCAGAAACCCATAATCTATAAGCCGTTTATATGTCGACATTGTTAATTTTTTTATGCCTCTTTTTGTCTGCAGCCAATAGGTTTGGGTAGAATTGCAAAGTTTATTAATGCTGGGAAAATAGATTCTTCCGAACTGATTACAATGAAAACACTCAAGGTTTTATACCTGCTAGCTACCTCACCTTTTCAGTTCTTCTGGAATTATTTTTGCTTCATGTGC
Organism: Vigna radiata var. radiata; assembly: GCF_000741045.1. Taxonomy (NCBI): domain Eukaryota; kingdom Viridiplantae; phylum Streptophyta; class Magnoliopsida; order Fabales; family Fabaceae; genus Vigna; species Vigna radiata. Next base: position 2,781,677 of record NC_028358.1, on the reverse strand, counting down.
TTTCTCATTCTTGTAGTCACTATTATTACCATAGGATGCAGGGGTACTTGGGAAGCAATCGAAAGATGGAGTGAGATTGATGGGGCGTGGTTCAGAGCAGATCAAGTGGCCAATTCATCTAGAGGTAGACTTTATATGAAGGCTAGACGAGTTTTGAGGATCATAATCACGCTTTTTGATTCTTAAGTTTTAACTTTGGAAATATATCTCTTCATCAGTTTTTAAACTTATCTTTATCTAATTTCTTAAATTTCACCATGGTCATAATTAATCATCATTCTTTTAAATATTTTATGATTAGTTATATGGTGGCTTGAAATTCTTTCTTCATTAGCAACATAAACTACCCAGGCGCAGCAAGATTTTTTTTCTTGGTAATTGAAATGGTACAATGGGGTGTCTATCATAGGGTGTCTAACTTGACATTTGTTACAGATAAAGTTTGTATTATACTATATATGTCCAAAGTTTATGCGCTAATTTTCTTTTACGTTCCTATAAACAAACAAAATGTTGTAGTTTGAGATTTATGCTATAATTGGAAATGTTAAAATTTAAATACCATAGTGTAATTTAACACAGCGATTTTACAGGTATCAAGGGTTACTGTTAGGGCTAAGGAAGCAGTTGAAGCAGCTGGTGGGTCTGTGAGAAGGGTTTATTACAATAAGTTGGGCTTGAGGGCACTGCTGAAGCCTGAGTGGTTTGAAAAGAAAGGAAGATTGTTGCCTAAAGCAGCTAGACCTCCTCCAAAGCAAAAGGATAAAGTTGATAGCATTGGTCGGTTGCCAGCACCAACAAAGCCAATTCCATTTTTAGTTGAATCAACCAAGGATCTTCCAGTTCAGCCATTTAGTTAAATAACTAATATGTGCGCACTATTCTTAAAAATTCTGATTCTTTATGGTGCAAGTCTGGCTCACAAGTTTTGCAGTTCATGCAATGCCAGGTTATTAATTCAGAATTAGATAAATGAATTCCTTGAAGACAAATGAAAGGGAAAATCTTGTTTATTACTTCATTTCTTTTAATGATTTGATCTTTGTCACTCAGTTGAAAAGAGCCTTAAGAATAGAGTTTAGCTTCTTCATTAAGGGTAATTTCCAAGAACACTCTTCACTGTTTACTTTTTTCTGGGTATGGATGGTGTTTGTCAAACTGACTTTGCTGAATTTTCATAAATGGACGATTGTTTCGATCTGAATCCATCAGTATACAACTTGTTTTTGGTGCTGAATGTCTCATGAAATCAGATTTCTATTTCTGTTCTTTTGATGTCATTGACTTATTACGTTATCAACAAAATGTAAATATATAAATATATTTTCACTTCCTACAAATGTTTTTATGCCATGACTTTTGAATTATTTCACATGTTTTTACCTTAAATGTTAATTTATGATATTGTTAATCACAAAAAAAATTAATATTATTGTGTTAAAATGATTATATTTATTATTTTATAAAATTTAAAGATAAAAATATACTTAAGTTTAAAGTAGAAATAAATTTTAATTTTGTGTCCAAATAATGGACTAAATTCATATTTAAACTTTTGTTTTTAGACTTGTGTTCATTTATTTAGGTGTATCCTTGCTTGTGTCCACAGAATAGCTTCAGGTACATTACAATTTAGTAAATCCTAGCTCCCGTTGAACCAAATACATGGATGGAATAAAATAAAATTTATTAATGAAACATATTAAAATGATTAGTTTAATCCATCAACACATTAAATTCAAAATTATATTTTCATACTAAAATAACTAATATCCTGAATAATACATAACAGCAACGATAAAAGTTCATATTTCAATTTTAAAAAATTGTCATGATAAAATATCTCATACAAAATATCAATTAGACTATTAAAATTTATGACAGTGTAAATCTGCAAATATTAAATGAATAGATAAACACTAATTTTAGGTACAAAGTTCTATCATCTTAATGTCTAGGTGATTTATTTGGGCATTGATTTATGTTGATTTTTTATAAAACTAAATTGGATATGCTTGATAAAGTGTCTTTAAAAGACTATTTCTTTTTACAATAAATAATTTAAAAACAAATGTGTACGCATATTTAAATTATTTATAGCAATATATAATATTTCCTTTTATCTATACATCGTATATTTTTATTTTACTTTTAATAATATTTTAAAATTTTAATATTAAAAAGGAAGAATAGTGAAGATAAACATTCCTCTCACCCAAGACTTACTTCACCCTATAATTATACTGTTTTCCTTTTTACGTAAATATGAATTTTGAATAACTACAAATAAAAAATAGTTAAAATATGATCAAAGATAGAAATTATTTAAAAATTAAAACAATGATGATTATATCTATTTGTTTATCTTTAATTATATTTTAAAATATAAAAAATTAATATAAACTATATGCTGAAAATAACAACACACTTAGTCACAAACACAAAACACTACAAATTTTTACATTTTTTTAACAATGTAACAGATTACAAACTATACACTACGAATTTTGTATAATTACCATTATTTATTTGTTTACTTTCTTAAAAAATGTAGAAGTACATCGAGTGTCTCTTCCTTGTTAAGAGCTAATAATATAAATTGTGATAAAAAAAAAAGTTATTTTAACTAAATTTACTTTTAGAAAAAGTAAGGGAAATAGTGGATGATAGACTAAAACTGATTATAGATAAAAAATGGAGAGTAATAATATATATATATATTATTTTAATCTAGTGTAGATAGGATGCATTTGTGAAAAGAAGAAAAAAGAAATATTAAAAAAGATCAATGAAATATATTTATTTATGACTAAAATATCTACGAATTGATATGATGTGAATAAGAGATGTTTTAATACTTTTTATAAATGGATCGAGTTTAGTATTATACTACCCATACTTATCATTATTTATTAACCACAAAAAAAATTAAAATAAAAATTTAATTTATATTTTATTAACTTAAATTTAATTAAAATTAAAAATAATTTATATTTTATTATATTAAATTTAATTAAAAATAAATTTTAGTTTATATTTAATTTAATTTATATTATATTTTATATTTTTTATAATTTTATTAGATTTTATTTTAAAATATTATAAAATATTTTTTTAAATACTCATGGATATCTACTGTTATATGCAAGTTTTAAAACATTTGAGAATATTTTTTAAACCGTATATAAAGAGTAATCGGAATGTCTCCTCCGTTTCATCTTGTATATTTAAATTTATAATATATCATATTATTATTTTTAAACTAATTTCTTTCTCCTCGATTTCCCCATTATGGATGTATAAGATTGAACAATAAAATAATATTATATATACATATGAAGAAAATTGTGATTCCAAAAATGTTATGTTTAAGAACCCTATATATCCTTTTTCACTTATCTGCTTTGTGTTCAAGCACCTGTTCTGTTTTGCTACTTTTATCTTGTCTGAGAGCCATGATCATGTGATGTTGCCCATTATAACACATTCATCACATATAGCCCTTGTTGACATTATACACTGCATCCATTATCCATGATACTACTGTTTAATGCAAAATGCAGCATCCATTGTCACATTTTCTGTGTTGCACTCCTTCCAAACTCAGGGAACAGGAAGAAAATTGTTCATCACAAGAGGGAGTGAATATATATTGCAGAAATGTGACATGCTGCTGCATTGTGATTTATGCAACAAGATATTAATGAAAGGGTTTAGAAAGCTAAATTACAAGTAGAAGTAGCCAAGTGGAGTGGAGAATATGAATGAGGTTTGAGAACATGGGTTTGGTGGCACAGGAAATTGGTGGGGACATCATAGGCCAAGATGAATGGGACATTTAGTAGTTTAAACAGTGCAAGGAAAATGCAATTCACCCAAGTGACAGGCAAATTTTGATGGCCATGTTACAATTCATAACAGTTGTTTTGGAGAATATAAAGCCAAAAAGTTAGTGCTTTAAAATCCTATAATTCAAATGCCGCATCTTATTGTCCCTACCAATATAATTTCCCTTGGTAGAGCTAGGAATCAATTCTTCTCCTTCCATTTCCATGGCTGTTTCAAAAACAAAAAGAAATTCATGCTGGGCATTCTCATCACATTTCGACCAAATTGGAATATTTTCTGAATATATAATTAGTTAACCACTGTACCTTGTATGTCTTTATCAAGCTTTTACCAACTATCAGTAATGAAAAACAACAACCGAATGTTCCTTGTAAACTTCTATGTGAAACTACAATGGACTCCAAATATATCTATTATTAAATTTTTTTATTTATAAGACACTATGTATAAGTTGGACGATAATAATAATAAGGCTTAATATTTTTTTTCCCTCGAAAGAGGAGAATTATTCAAAGTGGTCTTATCTTTTTTTAAAAAGTTTGAAGCGGTTTCAACTTTTAAAAAATCGGGTCAAGTTAATCATTTTTTATTACGGTGTCAAAATTTAAACGGTGCGGCTGTCTCCTTGACCAAAACTTAATGAACGGTCTTTTTTTCTCATACGTGGCACACTGAGGCAATATAACGTGTCAATTTTAAATTTTAAAAAACAAATTGTTTGCAACATCAGCTTCATCTTCCACCTCCAGAAACATTAGAGTCATAAACTGCCGTCGTCAACACCTCATACCACCGCTAAGGCTACCAACTTCTTCCTATCAACCAGATCACATTTTCTTCCTCCATGTGCCACTGCAACGAAACCAAAAAACCACCATCATTTTCTCCGCCAGACTTTCGAAAAAACTCGGCATAAAAAAGGTGAGCTCCTCCACTAATCTCCTCCTTCAAAACCTGCAAGAAACCATGAAGACCTAAAGAAACCCAAATCAAGCCTCATCCATAGCCACTGAGAACCTGCGAAAACCAAATTCCATATGAACACTAATCGCAGGACAGGAAACCCCAAATTAGGAACCCTAATAAACGCCCAACCCTCTCGCGAAAATCACCCAACCGGGGTGTTTGATTGTTAAAGCTAGGGTTAAGGACACTCCAAAGTCAGTACGCGGAAGCTCATCATTTTCACCAGGAGGTATTTTAGAATGAGGCAATTTTACTTGTTGTCAATTTGTGTGTTCCTATGGGTAATGATCCTTCTAAGGCTACGGGGGAAAGTAACGTGGTGGAAGATGGACATGAGATGAAGAACTCATGCAATTTACAAAATTATGATGGCAAGCCAAGGAAAATATTAAATCCAAGTAAAAGCAGAATCTGGAATATGGAAACAGGCACACCTTTCAGGTTAGTGGGGATGCACACAAAAGATTATGTGAAAGAAGCATCCAGTGTCTGCCACTCTCTGATCGAACTCCCCGCTGTTCCGCAACGAGTTCAGCGCCACCAACCTTCTAATCAGCTTCTTGTTGAAGAAAATTTGCGGCACAGAACCAATCCTCGTCTTCTTGCGTAGCTCCCTCTCCCTCTAGCTGAACATGTTATTTAACCTCACAGTACCACCCGATCATAAAATGTGGGCACCTCATTAATTATGTTTTATCCAGGGGACACTTGCACCCTTAAAATTTTGACGCTATAACAAAAAATGATTAACTTGACCCGATTTTTCACAAGTTAGGACCACTTCAAACTTTTAAAAAAGGTAACAACATTTTGAACATTTTTTAAGGGAAAAAAAACGTATTAAACATAATAACAACTTATTTTTTAGTGCTATTATCAAGTAAAAAAAAGTTACCTTTTTAAATTATTCATATTATTTTTTAATATGTAAAAGCATAATTTAGAAGGATGACAACTTTATATTTAATGTAATTTCAATCTCCAATCTCTTAGTATAATATTGTCAATTGATATCTATTCAAGATATTGTTAGTTTTGGAGTTCGGTGTTGCATCACCATTTTGTCTTTAAAAATCCTCTAGAAGAAATATGCTCCATTTCTTTGGATTGTGAAAATTTGTTTTCGTTTCTACAACCGAGGTCAATATTTTAGCTTTAAGCTGATTAGGCTAACTTCTATGGTCATTTATTACATTTTGAGATATTATTCATTTTAAAATTTAGAACTTTATCAAAAAAATTTTCTTAAAAGACATTGGAGATTAAAGAAAGAAGATATATTAAATTGTCTTTGGTACAAATCCTTAAACTATGTGAATTATCCAACATATCAAATTATTTAAAAGATAAAAATATTTGTTATTTCATAAAAGAGAAGTTTAATAATAAAATATTAAAAACCACATGCTCAATCGATAAGAGATTATTTTTCTTTGTGCATTACATTACCAGAAAAAGTGTATTTAGCATTATCCAAAAATAATGCTAACAAGCAAAACTTATTAGCTGTGGCTTCGCGTCGCACGTACGTTTATACGATGTTAAAATCATAGATGTCAATTCATTTGCTTGTACTTTTGAAGATTGACTCTAACTAGTGTCGGTTCAATTATCACTAATTTTTAAATTAATTTTTAATTAAAGCAGTTTAACACGCTAAGACATTTTTATTTTAGTCAGTTTGGTTGATGTTAGGGATAGTAACTATCTTCACGTTGAAATATTATAAACAAAAAAAAATAATTATAATGGATTAAGGAGATGAGCGTAAATAAAGAAGTTTAATCTTTAGAATAAAAACAATTTATATATAAACGGATTCAAAATATATAAATTAGCTTCTTATTTAAATAAATATAAATACTGTAAATGAAGTTTTATTGACCGATGAGCTTAAATTATTTATTTTAGTTATTTTTCATAGCATTGCTAAATTGAAGCTAACTTAAATACATAAAATATTAAAAACAAATAACATTTTGATGTCAATCTTATTTATCTTAGTTTTTATATTTAATATATGTTTGACCAACGTTAATTTAAATGAACAAAATATTAAAAGTAATCTTATCTGTTTTTAATATTTATTTTAGTTTTTTTATAGTTAATTCAAATTTAAATAAATATAAATATTAAAAACAAATAAACATTTTTTGTATAGACGTTAACTTTGTTTATTTCAATTATTATTTGTTAAACTAACGTTAAGTTAAATATTTATTTAATAAAAAAATTAAAAATAATTTTGTTTTTTTGTCTATTTTTTAAACTATTAATATTTTGTATAGTATAAGAGTTAGCAAAGCTTACACTAATAATATTGCAATTTGTCTTGGAAGTTAAATTTAAGTTTTTTACTATCACTTTATAAATGTTCAAACCAAATTACCTATGTAATTTTTCAATTTTATATATTTATTACAAGTGAACATGTAATGGAAGTAAATAATTTTTTTACATATACAAAAGCAAACTATAAACTTTGAGGATAAAGTGGTCGACAAATTTCATAAACAAAATAGATACTATATTACAATAACATATTTTAAAATATTACAACAAATTGTTGGAAATAACATTATTAAAGTTGATATAAGTCTGGCATTAGTTTTTTTACATTAATATTACATGATTTATGGATTGAGAATGTTTGAAATGTAATTATCTTGTCAAAAATTATTAGTTTTGTCTAGAAATACCATATTGTCAAGAAATAATAGATAAGGTCAATAAGTATTAGTTTGTTAATAAACTCCTATCTCATCAAGAAGTATTAAATAAGATTTAGAAATATCAAACAAAATCAAGAAATACTAGTATTATCGATAAGTATTAGGCAAAATTGAAAATAATTTAGTCTAATTTTAAGTAACGAATCAAATGATGATAATAAACATATAAAATTAATCATCATGATTAATCAAGATTAAAAGCAACATGGACCTGTTCTAAAGGCCTATTCAGGTGATATTAAATATAATATAAAATGAGTAATTATATATCCTAAGGTATAAAAGATGAATATTATTATTTATCCTATAATTTTATTATTGTTTGCACGCACGACATGAACGTTTAAATATCTTTGTAAGTAATCTTATGTTTAATATTGGAATTCAAAGATCGGGATCTTCTAAGACGGAGAAATTATTGAGCCAAAAACTTTTAAATATCAAAATTAATAAGAAAAATGTGGTTTTATAAAAAATATTTCAGTCTTTTGAGAACATTAATTATTGAGTATTATGTTGATAGAAAAACAATTACAAAAGATATTTCACACAGCAGAACCACCATGTTATTAACCTTTGCAATATCCGGTTAAAAAAAGGTTACAATATATTGAAACGTATTTGAAATTTAATAAAAAATAAATTTTAAATCTAATTCAATTTCATGATTTATCTACTTATATATTATAAATTGATTTTATTTCATCCAGATTTTTCTACTATCTATCAAAATAACTTTTTACTCATTAGAACAAACCACTCACTGTCATTGTCATTTTTTTTTGCACATTTATTCTATAGCAAGTTTTCTATTTGCGTTTTCTTTTGTGGCTACACTCAGCACTGAGTTCAAAGATTAACACACGAGGTTGAAGGAGATTATTTCAGGTTATGTGTCTTCATCAAAAAGCCAATATAATACTATCATAATAATTTAAAAGAAAAACAAAATTCACACAGACCTTTTTATAATATTTTAATATAATATATGTATATTTTTTTAATAATTTATTGTTTATCTATTATTATACTAACATATTCGAAATTTAATAAAAAAATATATATTATATTAAAATATTGTTAAAAAAATCTGTTTTAACGTATTATCATTTTAATTTAAAACAAAACCTTTATGGGAAATTATTTGTAATATAATCGCGCTCACTATAACTACCATATATATAATAAAACCCTACATCTCCAAATAAAATGGAAAATCTTGGACAGATGTATAGGTGCGGCTACACCTAACTGTAACATGTATTAAAAATCAAGGACAAAAAGGAGATTGCACACTTAATACTAGCAAGGATCAGATGATGAGAGAGAATCTTTGCACCAGAAAAACCGTTAGAAGGAGCACACGCCAGCGTAGAAGGAGTGGATATTTGGAGGATTACGCTTGAGGGAAAGTTTTATGCTTGGTACGAATTTTCTCTGACCTCCCTGTCTCTCTGGATTATTCTCTGCATCCTTTCCTAATTCTGGGTTCTTCTCTGCATAGGTGGAAACATCTCTGGCAGCTTTATCACCGCCACCGACCTGACCCACTGTTTCATTCTATCCCACCGCCACCGACCATACCCCTATTTTATTCTTATTGCTGATTTTGTTGATAGAATAGAATAGAACTCTTTTGCTTATATATATACAAACTCTGTTATTCAGTTCTGCAATAAAAATTCCTACGTTTCATTGGTGCTTTCATCGCTCTTCATGGCTGAAGCGACACGACTAAAGGACATTCAAGCTGAGTTGAAAACTCAGGGTAGTGAGATTCAAGGATTACTGGAACGATTTGAGATGCGAGACCGTCAACAGCGTGACTACAATGCACAAAAAGAGGCAGAAAATCAACATCGTTTTGATCAAATACAAGCAACTCTGGAACGCTTGTTATTGGAAAAATCAACGCATCAACAACATGAAGAGTCCACGGCGAACACTTCCCCAACACCGATTAATGTTGCGTTTCCCATGCAGAATATTTCTCTGGAATTTCCTCATTTTGATGGAACGTCTTCTGTGCTTAGTTGGATTTTCAAAGCGGAGAAATTTTTCAACTATCACAGTACACCGGATAGGGCAAGGGTGGAAATTGCTTCTATGCATTTTGAAGGTGAAGTGGTACCTTGGTTTCAGATGTTACAACGACTAGCAGCTGTAAACACTTGGATGGAATTAACCCGTGCTTTAGAATCTCAATTTGGACCTTCACCCTTTGATTGTCCAATGGCTGAATTGTTCAAACTGCAACAATCAGGTTCGGTCTCTGATTATTACTTACAGTTTATGTCGCTGGCAAATCGATCACCAGGGTTAAGTGATGAGGTCCTTCTGAACTATTTTTTGAGTGGGTTAAATGTTGATATTAAAAGAGACGTGATGGCCCTATCCCCGATTTCATTGTTGAGAGCGGTGGCTTTGGCAAAATTATATGAAGATAAATATGGTCCTGTAACCAAACCCTCCTTCAATAAAACCACGGTTTCTACATATGCAACTAAATCTGTGTCTCAGCCTCTGCAACAAGCTTATCAGAACCAGAGAAATACTATTAAAGGGAGCCTTCCACCTCTGTTACCCACTCCAAGCATTCCGCAACTAAAAAATAACAATGTCAAGAGAATTAGTCCAGCTGAAATGCAATTGCGTAGAGATAAGGGTCTTTGCTATTTTTGTGATGAAAAATTCACTTTTAATCACAAATGTATCAACAGGCAACATCTTTTCCTGCAGTTAGAAGAAGAGGCTGTAAATGAGCAAGAGCCGGTAATAGATCAAGAAAAAATTGATAACTGCAATGTTTCTGAAGAAGAGCATCACCTCTCTCTGAATGCTTTGAAAGGGGGAATGAGTGTGGGCACCATTCGGTTTTTAGCTCACATTAATCAAATACCTGTGCAAGTCTTAATTGATGGAGGAAGTTCTGATAACTTTTTGCAGCCAAGGATTGCCAAATTTTTAAAACTTCCTGTTGAACCTGCTTCATTGTTTAGAGTGATGGTAGGGAATGGGAATTACATGACAGCTGAGGGAAAAATTCAGCAGCTCAAGGTGCAGGCACAAGGGCATTCTTTTGTCTTACCCGTTTTCTTACTACCTATTTCAGGGGCAGATTTAATTCTTGGAGCGAGTTGGTTAAAAACGATTGGTCCTCATATTGCTGATTATGATGCTTTGCAATTGAAGATACTTCATGAGAGCAAATTTATCACACTACAAGGCGATAAAGAGTTGGTGTCAGCCCAAGCTCAATTAAACCATATCAGAAGAATGGTACAGACCAATGCTATAGTAGAAATATATAATATGCGGTTTTTAGAAGAAAACCTCCACTTTGGTACACTGTCAGAGGCACAAGTTGAGATGGAACCTGAACTTGCTTTGTTACTGCAGACTTATAGTGCAGTTTTTGATACACCTCATACTCTACCACCTCAACGATCACATGATCACTCTATTCCACTATTGGAAGGCTCTAATCCGGTCAAGGTCAAGCCCTATAGGTATCCTCATAGCCAAAAAGAGAAGATTGAAAAACTGGTAGAAGGAATGCTAAACGATGGTATTATACAACATAGCAAAAGTCCTTTTTCTTCTCCCATTATTTTGGTCAAGAAGAAGGATAGGTCATGGAGAGTTTGTACAGACTATAGAGCTCTTAATGCCATAACTATTAAAGATAGTTTTCCCATTCCAACGGTGGATGAATTGATTGATGAACTTTTTGGTGCTTGCTATTTTTCCAAGTTTGATCTCAGATCTGGATATCATCAGATTTTATTGAAGCCAGAGGATCGACACAAGACAGCTTTTAGAACACATCATGGCCATTATGAATGGCTAGTTATGCCCTTTGGATTGACTAATGCACCGGCTTCATTTCAGAGTTTGATGAACAACATATTCCAAGGGTTATTAAGAAAATTTGTGCTGGTTTTTTTTTATGATATTTTGGTGTATAGTTGCACTTGGAAGGATCACTTATCCCATTTGGAAGTTGTCCTCAGGATTTTACAGAAACATAAACTTTTTGCCAGGTTTTCGAAGTGCAAATTTGGGGTAACACAAATTGAATATCTTGGGCATATTTTATCTGGTTCTGGAGTAGCTATGGATGATACGAAACTGGTTGCAGTACGTGAGTGGCCCCAACCTTCAAATTTAAAACAATTAAGAGGTTTCCTAGGCCTTACAGGATACTATAGAAGGTTTGTCAAACATTATGCTAGTATTGCTGCACCATTAACAGATTTACTTAAGAAAGATGCTTTTCGTTGGACTGAACAAGCTACAACAACGTTTGAAAAATTGAAGAGGGTAATGACTTTTGCTCCTGTTTTGGCTCTTCCCAATTTTAAAGACTCTTTTGTGCTAGAAACTGATGCATCTGGAATGGCAATAGGTGTCGTCCTTAGTCAGAATGCGCACCCAATTGCTTATTTTTCCAAGAAAATGTCTAACCGCATGCAAAAGCAATCTGCATATGTCAGAGAACTGTATGCCATTACCGAAGCATTGGCTAAGTTTAGACACTACCTCCTGGGACACCACTTCATTATTAAAACTGATCAAAAAAGCTTGAAGCAATTATTGGACCAGACTCTCCAAACACCTGAGCAACAACAGTGGCTGCCAAAACTGTTAGGCTATGACTTTGAGATACATTATAAAGCTGGGAAGGAAAATATCCCTGCAGATGCCTTATCCAGGAGCTTTTTCATGGCTTGGTCTGAACCAAATTGTGTGTGGCTTCAACAGCTTGTGCAACTCACTCAAACCGATCAAAAATTGTCCCAATTATATAGCCACTGTCTTCACGGTCAAGTTCCAAATTCAGAATATTCTATCAAAGAAGGTATTCTTTTTTGGAAAGGTCGTATCATGGTGCCTCATAATTCCACCCTTATCAATCAAATACTTCAAGAGTTTCATACCTCTAAGATTGGAGGTCATGCGGGCATCATGAAGACAACTAGCAGAATTGCAAATCAATTCTATTGGCCCAATATGCAACAGGAAATTCGGAAATTCATCAATGAGTGTGTAGTTTGTCAAAAAGCAAAGGTTGATCATGCTTTACCTAAAGGACTCTTGCAACCTTTGCCTATTCCTCAACAAGTTTGGGAGGACATTGCCATGGATTTTATCACTCATCTTCCATCTGTTACAGGTTACACAACAATAATGGTTGTAGTTGACAGACTGTCCAAATTTGCATATTTTATTCCATTAAAATCTGATTTTTCTAGCAAATCCGTGGCAGAGGCTTTTATTGCTCAGGTGGTCAAGATACATGGAATTCCAAAATCCATTGTATCTGACAGGGATAAAGTTTTTATCAGTTCCTTCTGGCAACATTTGTTTAAATCTCAAGGAACTACCTTAGCGATGGGATCCGCGTATCATCCTCAATCCGATGGTCAAACGGAGAATTTAAATAAGACATTGGAAATGTATTTAAGGTGCTATGTGTATGAGAATCCTAAGTCCTGGATGAATATGTTGCCTTGGGCCCAATATTGGTACAATACTTCCTTTCATCATAGCTTGGGTATGACTCCCTTTCAAGCGGTGTTTGGACGACTTCCTCCGACACTTACCAGATATGATATCAATCAAAAGGATCCTATTTCAGTGAGGGAAGCTTTGACAGCAAGGGATAAAATCTTATCTCAGTTAAAGGCCAATTTAGTGAAATCTCAACACTATATGAAACAACAGGCAGATAAAAAGCGGCGGGACATTCATCTGCAAGTGGGAGATCTTGCTTTGGTTAAGCTGCAACCATATAGGCAACAATCTCTTGCCTTAAGAAAAAATCAGAAGTTGGGATTGAAGTTTTTTGGGCCTTTTGAGGTGATTGAAAAAATAGGATCGGTGGCTTACAAGTTGCAACTGCCTGACACAGCTAAAATTCACCCGGTATTTCATATTTCACTATTAAAAAAGTTCCAAGGTAATCTACCACAACAATATCTACCACTGCCGTTAACTACTTCAGAATTTGGGCCTATCGTGCAACCTTGGAAAATATTGAAATGCAGAGTGATCACAAGAAACCAGCAGAAAGTGTCACAGCTGTTAGTGCAATGGGATATCTCAGCTCCTAAAGAAGNTACTTGNGAAGATGTGGAAGAGGTGAAAGAGGCTTANCCCTTGTTCAACCTTNAGGACAAGGTTGCTTTTGATGGAGAGGGTAATGTAACATGTATAAAAAATCAAGGACAAAAAGGAGATTGCACACTTAATACTAGCAAGGATCAGGTGATGAGAGAGAATCCTTGCACCNNAAAAACCNTTAGAAGGAGCACACGCCAGCGCAGAAGGAGTGGATATTTGGAGGATTACGCTTGAGGGAAAGTTTTATGCCTGGTATGAATTTTCTCTGACCTCCCTATCTCTCTGGATTATTCTCTACATCCTTTCCTAATTCTGGGTTCTTCTCTGCATAGGTGGAAACATCTCTGACAGCTTTATCACCGCCACCGACCTGACCCACTGTTTCATTATATCCCACCGCCACCGACCATACCCCTATTTTATTCTTATTGCTNATTCTGTTGATAGAATAGAATAGAACTCTTTTGCTTATATATATACGAACTCTGTTATTCAGTTCTACAATAAAAATTTCTACGTTTCACTAACACATTTTCTTTAAAAGTAATATGTGTGGGGTATTATAATCTAAGTTTAATTTTTATGATTATTTATCGAGCTTTTTTATCTTTACTTCTTTCATCCTGAAGGAACAACATAAAAATAAAATTATATTCAGTAATATATTCACAATAATGAATATATTATTGAATATAAATGTTATTTAATTTTATTTTTATGTTGTCTTTTCTTAAAATCTAGGATAGAAAAGTTTGTTCGAGAAAAATAAAAATAAATAAGTTCCATAAATAATCATTAAAACTGTTTTAAACATAAAGATAATGAGAAAATGACATATTTTTCTTGCAAATTAAAAATAGTAGTATTAAAGGAAGATATGTACACTAGTAAAAACAAAAATACTAATGTATTTGTTTTACTAAAAATCGAAACATGGCGAGGTGACATTTTTTAAAATTTCAAAAAGTATATGTCTCCATTAAAAAATAACCAAAACTATAGAAGATATATGGTTTCAGTTCAAAAGACAATCGTTTCCATAAGATATGCGTACTAGACAAGTAAAAGACTTTTTGTCTGATGAAAACCTCTATGTAGAGTTTTTGGCCTCGGTTGTTTTCATAACAGAGGTTATAAATCCTCTACTCAATCTGACAACCCCTTACACTATGACGCTTTAAACTAACAAACTTTTTGGAAAGGGATCTATGGCCTATCGAGGCCACGTCCCATTTCCAAAAGTTTATCAGTTGTAACATTAGAATCGTAAAGGGAAATAATTTCTGTGTAGAATTTTTGGTCTCAGCTCATCTAGAACTAAGGCCATAGACCATACTTTAACCCATTTTAAACATTTAAAATATAATTTATTTTGGATTTTGGCACCGGTTCTAACTGAACTAAGGTAATACGCCTCTTATTGGCAGGAACTGAGACAAAAAGATTGAAAAAAATTACAAAATTTCCATTACAAATTATTTTCAGGCGACGTTAGGCCTCAATTATGTGGGAAACCGAGGCCGTAGACCCCTTATTGTCTTAGTTTTCTTAAGAACCGAGGTAATAACTTTTCCCAGGTTAAAAGAATAAAAGATAGAGGGTGAACACTTTCATCTTCTTCGCATAATTGTTTGTTCCCTCTACAAACACACACAACGTTGCTACTCTGCTTCCTTCCTTTGCTTTTTTGCACAGATCAAGGTCGTTTTTATCGTCTTCATTGTCATCGTGAAGGTTTAACAACCATTCTCACCGACCAACATCGTCCTAAATCTCTTCTTGGGTTCGTTATTTTGATTCTCCACATTTAGAGGTTATTTTCGATCCTTGTTTTTTTTTTTTTTGCCTTTTGGTGTTTTTTTTCCTAAAACTAATGTTTGTTTGTATTTTTGTATAAGTTTGATTTTTTGCATAGGTGAATTTTCTATAGTTCTGAATGCGAATATTCCATTGTTATTGGCCTTTCACACTCTCAGGTTCTTATTTTAATGTTTAAAGTTTACTTTTTAATAGGAACATATAATTTTGTGGTTGTTTGTAAAATTTTGTATGTTGGATATGTGATTATTTCAATGCTTAATTGTATGATTGTATGATTGA
Organism: Vigna radiata var. radiata; assembly: GCF_000741045.1. NCBI lineage: Eukaryota > Viridiplantae > Streptophyta > Magnoliopsida > Fabales > Fabaceae > Vigna > Vigna radiata. Next base: position 2,765,904 of record NC_028358.1, on the reverse strand, counting down.
TAATAATAAAATTATTATTGTATTGAAATTTTGTAGACAATTTCAAAATATCTACATATGAATCGAAATTTGATTAATTTACCACACATTAGTGCTGAGTACGAGAGAGATAGAGGAATTTATACATTTGCACAACGTAATGAGGGTAGAAGAGATGATAGAGTGAAGCTTAGATGTTCTCGTGTCAACTGTTTGAATGAGAGAAAGTTAAACGCATCCCAAATTAGGGAACATCTTATTTGTGATGGTTTTCTACGATGTTATACAACATGGATATGACACGGCAAAAAAATACACTTTCCGACTGTCTCCCGAACTGAAAATGTTATTGATTTCACCATGGAAGATCAATCAGAAGAAGACAAATTAGACGACATGATTCACGATGTTGGCGCAAAAAATTTTGTCCAAGTTCATGTGTACGAGACAATGTCTAGTGATGTGGAAACTCTTTTGTATGTTGGTTCAACTAAGTTCACACGATTGTCAACGATAAGGCTCATGAATTTGAAGGCGACCAATGGATGGACTAATAAGAGTAACACAGAATTGTTGATGTTATTAAATGAAATGTTGCTAGATGGAAATACATTACCAATTCGTAATTATGATATAAAGAAAATTCTTTGTCGGATGGGCATTGGAATATAAAAGGATACATGTATGTTCCAATAACTACATATTATATAGCAAAGAGTTTCAATTTTTAAAAAAGTGTTTGAAATGTGAGTTATTACTATACAAGTCAATTACTTGCATTTCAACCAAACAATGCTCTCGTTTGGGTCAAGCAACTTCTCCAAGAGTCGTTGCATCTTGAATACAATTTTAGTCCTTTGATTCACATCAAATGATTGCTATCCGCATCTCCTTCCACAACTTATTTTCTTTTCAACTAAGTCTCATAAGATAAATTTGTGATATGACTTGGTTATGATATACATTCATACTCCTAACCCGTTAATGGCACTAGTTCCAAATAGCAGTAGTCACCTATAATTAAAAAACAAATGACTTATTATTTCCTCCATCTCCCCACATATTACCTATACATCGATCACTATCCAAGATTATACTTTTATGACTTATATCCTTTGTAGCCATACTATTTAACAAAATCTCACAAGACTAAAAATTGGGCTGATGAGAAAGGGTTTAATATATACTAAGATTTTACCCTATCGTAACAATTTAACAATTATGACTATGATCCTTTTATGACTCTTGCTAATTTGGACTTTGTCATTTTACTTATTGCAATAACCAACTTAACATACAAAACAGTTTGTGATTGATTGGCAATAACTTTATAAGTTTATATCGTATGCGCATAAACTATTTACTCCACATTATGAACCTCTTTTACGATCTATGCATACCACAAATCGCAGAGTTTGGCATCTTAGTTCGTAGTCAAATTCTACTAATGATGTATACTTGATTCATAATGTAAATCAGAATTATACCATCAGTAATGTACTATTATTATTCTTACAGGTCAACAAAGTTATCAGGGTCTACCAATCTTCATGTACACCTTACTGATCACCATATCCATATCCACCCTAGACGAAGACATACATGATTGACAAGCTGAAAAGTCTTAATAACAGTGATGTGTAACATGAGTTTATTTGGACAAATTGTAAAGTCTAAGATGGGTGATTAAGTGAAAAATGATGCTTAAACCAAGCTAAAAATCAGAACAATGTAAACTATATATAAATCGAGCATCATTCTCAGTGACAATAAGGTCATTTAATTTCGATCTATGGCATCTCCATCAAGGTACAACTAGCTATATGCTATGGTCCCCTCTCCACTTATGTGCTTTGTTCTCTCTATAGTATGCGATCTAACCTTCCAATAATTTCATAGCAGCTCAGCTTTTAATGATTATCCAAACCATCGCATGGATGCTTAGCCTTATTTCCTCTTTATCACCATTCTCCACAATCAATATTCTTTCTGTTGTGCATTACAAATAGAAAAAAAAAAAACAATTATAACACACTTTCTGTAAAACAAAAACGTTAATTTTTCATGGTAAAATCAAAGATAGGTCCCACGATAGACCTAGCTAAGACTAGGAGCCAACAAAGTCCCACCATGTACCATTTCTCAAGTTTTCCTATTTTCCCATACAAAGCACTGAGTGCTTGGACAACCTCATCTCACTGTTCAATAACCTTTGAAAACATAAAAGATTACATCAACTAATTCTGTTTGCATATAGTACAACCTTTTGAGGGTCAGAGGGTCCAGTGGTGTAGCACAACACGAATCAATTATCAAATGATTTGTGATTTCCATAATTAAAGATCAAGAATTCAATCCCACATACCCAATTGTTTTCATTGTGCCTTCAAGCTATACGCACCAGCCTGGCTATCAGCACTCATGTACATTTTCTACTGTTTGTTTGTAACTATTTGTGCTGGACGGTTGCTTTTGCCTCTAATGGAATAATTATCCATTTTCCTCACACAAGTATATATATATTTTTTTTCCATAACCATGTTATTGATAGAAAGTACCCATAGAATTTGATGACAGACTTCTGTCATGAAATCTGCATAATCATCTTCAATACAATCTTTCTTTTCATTGGTAAAGAAAGAAAATAAGGAAAAAATTGTCTTATTTATTTTAAATAAAATATAAGAAATATATACAAGAGAGAAAATCTATAATTCTGCTATTTTATCCCTATAAATATTCTATAATAATGTAACATTATTACTGTAATTATTCTATAATAATGTAACATTACTAGTGCAAATTATCCTATAATAATAACAATATATTCTCTCAATAATCTCGGGATATGATTTATTTTCTACAGGTTGTATGGACAAAGCTTAGAATACATAAACTCAATTTGAAATATGTAATTTGTCTTCAAGAGTGTCATCGGCGCGCCGTCATTTCCATTGTTCGCCACTATTGATGAACAACAAATTGCAAGAACAAATGAAGGGTCTGCAGCAACAAACTGCAGGGGCAAACAGCAACAGACTACACTATCCTGCAGTGGTTGGAATTAAAAGGCTAATAGCCACAAACCTGTAGGGACTTAATCACCCTAAACAGCAACAAAACTTCAAGGACTTAACTGTCCTAAACAACAACAAGCCTTCAGGAAACATCTGTCCTCCAGAGGCAAACAGCAACAGACCTGTAGGGACTACACTACCCTGGAGCGGCTGGAATTAAAAGGCTAATAGCCACAAACCTGTAGGGACTTAATCACCCTAAACAGTAACAAACCTTCAAGGGACTTAACTGCCCTAAACATATGGAAGGCCTTCAGGAAACAACTATCCCACAGAGGCAAAAAACAACAAACCTTCAGGGACTTCACTACCCTGAGTAGCAACAAAACTTCAAGGGACTTAACTGTCCTGAACATAAGGGAGGCCTTCAAAATAGAGAAGAAGATAGTGGAAGCAATAGAGGTAGGACTAGGTATTGGTGCATCGGTGGCACAAGTGGCGGAGACGATGGCCGGATGGCAACACCGGACAAATGCGAGACAAAAACCAGAGATTGCCCATTGAAATATAAAAACACAGGTTGAAAAAAAGGATTTTAGGGGGCCGCTGGTGGTCCGGTGGCGGCGGCCACCAGCGACAGCAAAGACAAAGTAGAAAAGGATGAGAAAACCTGCTCTGATAACATGTAAAGAAAGAAAATAGAAAAAAAAAATTGTCTTATTTATTTTGAATAAAATATGAGAAATATATAAGAGAGAATCTATAATTATGCTATTTTATCCCTATAAATATTCTATAATAATGTAACATTATTACTGTAATTATTCTATAATAATGTAACATTATTACCACAAATCACCTATAATAATAACAATATATTCTCTCAATAATAATCTCGGGATATGATTTATTTTCTAACATCATTTACAATATTAGAATTGTTCTGAAGTGAACAATGCTTCTGATAGAGTAATTAGTCCTAATTAAGTATGTTATATGAACTAAACTTGAGATTGGATTGGGTATGAATCTAAAGATGGTTGGTGTAAAACACATATTGAGCTTTCTGGTGTGAAGTGTGAAGTAACATAATAGATATAATAGATTGGTGTGGCATTGGTGGGCCTCTTGGCCACATGCCATTGAATATCTTATCTCTCTGTGGTAAGGAAAAGGATGTTATTGCCAAAACTTGCTTTGCTGTTTGGGTCCCCCAAAAACTTTTAGGCATATTTGCACTTTCTTTGCTGACAAGTGACATAGCTACCTTCATCAACCAAGGAAAAGACCCCTTTAACCATTTTCACCAACAGCAGCACCAGCAATTAACGTACATGTTTCTGCTTCTCAAATGTGATAGATGATCCCTTATTGCCGGAACTATTGTTTTATATCTTTGAAACTTTCTGATCACCTGTGAAAATTCCACAAAATTTTTGGATCAATATGGCTAATATATAGATATGTGTGTGTGTGGCCGCAGTTAAAATTACTATAATATAATTGTGCAGACTTCAAACAATTTTGCGACTGTTTTAAAATGATGATCTCGTCATCATGTTATATTGTATAATTTCAAAAGGAGCATTATCAGCAAAAGGAGCTGGTTTATTTAAAGTGCTTCATTTCCTGCAAAATGACAAATCACGAATTGAATCATTGTTGACAAATTATTCGGGATAAAAAGTCGTGTGTATTTGTTTATGATAATCAAGTTATGATGTTTTTGTATTTGTTATTTTTAGAGTTAAATATCCTCAATAAAACACGTTGCTATTATGTTAATAAACAATTTGAAAAGAGAAAAAGTATTAGGATGACTTCAAAAAAATTAAGACAGACTTAATCTTTTTTTATTAATTAATATACATTAGTTGAGTCTTGTAAACGAGAACGGAATAAGTATTTGATAAAATTGTTTTTTTGTGCAGGATATATGGTTGGGGGAAAACATTGTTAAGAAATTTAAAGTGAAAAAAAATGAAAAAAATTATATTCTTTTATCAATGCATCACCATACTTTTTAAAAATATATATACATTTACAGTAAACATAAAACAAGACATTAAATTTCAATGAATTAAAAATTGAGAGATATTATGTGGAATCCATGTCAAATTTATAATGATTAATTGTAAATTGCACAATTAGAAATACTCTTATTTAGGGCTTAATCTAAATTAAGTTTTATTCGGTGATATAATCTAAATTAAAGTGAGCCTTTATGAGAAAGGTTAAGCTTTATCAGAAGAATATTAGTTTATCTTTTCTATTTATTCAATATCAAAAGTTTAGATCATCATGTCACGTAGGGTAAAGAACTTCAAAGATTATTTGTTTACTTATTTAATAATTAAGTTACCTAGAGTTTCATTAGACTAAGAATATGTGTGATCAAATTAGCAGAAAAGGTAACTAAAATGTTAAATTAAAAATATTTGATAAAATATAGTTGATCAATCTTAAATTTATTAAATCAAATCTTAATATTTGTAAATACGTATTCTTAATAATTATAAATGTATGTTTTTAAAAACTTATTTTAATTTTTTTATAATGTAGAAAATCTTATATCATTTAAGTTTCTTATCCTTCACTGTAAGTTAAAATAGTTATTATTTTTAATAAAAAAAATTAAAATTAAAGAATTGAATGATTTAAATAATTATAAAAAAGTATGACACTAAATTAATATAAAAAAATATAATAGTAGAAATAATTATTTTTTTTTTTTGTGAAGTTATTCTAAATAATCCCTATATTGAAACTCCTTCCAAATGAATGTTTGGTCTCTTTATTGTTGTTGTGATTTTTCTTTTTTCAAGTGTCTAATCTTGTGGAATTTTGATGGAAGTCTCCATCCTCAACCATCTCTCTCACATTTAATGCCTCAACCTCATAAATCAAAACAATTACCACATTTTTCTATTAAAAAAAGACAAACTAAATTCAGAAAACTGAATTTTCGTTTTCAAACCTATTTTATTATTAATATACTACTATATAATGGTTTTAGATGTCGTTATTCATGGATTTTGTAAATCTTAGGAATGCACTATCATTTATTGTTTACTTTCTTTTCTGTGTTTGTATGCAAGAAGAAGCTCGCATATTGAAAAAAAAAAAATCACTTTAAGCATTAAAACAAAAACATGTTGGTATTACCTTTTGTTTGTGTAAAAAAAAAATTCATTATTTTTGTGACATTCAAATAAGTTTAATTTAAATTGATTTTAATTGTAATGTTTTTTTTATATGAGTATATAAATTTTATTTTTTTTATGATTTAATTAGTGAATTGTTATTTAAATATGAAATAATTTTTAATAATTCATAAATAATAATAATAATTGAAGTTTGTCTGGACATTTTTTTTCTTGATTGACAATGGAAGTTGTTGTTTTGACTTAATGTTGACTACGTGTATTAATATCGGTTGAGGTTATTTTTATAAAGATGTTGGTTTGATTTTTTTTTTTACCAAATTTTTAATCAATGTCATATGAAAAATATCAAGGTGATATTCGTATAAATGTTTGTTGAATTTTTTTTTAAGTTAAGATTTGAAAAAATTATTGAAGACTTCAATAAAAAAATAAAATACAGTATTAATAGAAAAAAAAAATCTAGTACACCAACATTGGTCAAGAAATCTTAATATCGAACCAAAAATAACAATGATATACAGTAATAAAATCAATCATAAAAATTTGAATAAAAAATCTATCAACACCAATGGAAAAAAAAGTTAACCTCAAACAAAAATTAATATTTTCAGTTATGCATTTGTCTTTTTTTAAATTCAAGTATAAATTTAAATTAAGTAAAAAATTAAAAAATCAAACTTAAAAAAAAAGTATCAACTCATTGTCTTAATAAGGTTTTAAATTAGAATTGATGTTATATTGGATTCAAGTATTATTGTTGTTAAATATTTCCACTAAAGACCCTAAATTGTTAAGTTAAATATATACAACTACCGTGAAATAAAGAAATAAAAAATTTTAAATTTTAAATTATTGCTTTTTAAAGTATAATTTAAAATTCTATACTTTAATCAATTAATTAATTTTATAAAATTTTAAATTTTCATTTTTTTTTACAAAACAACCTTTTTTTTAATTTTTATAAAAATGTTATTTTCTCTATAAAAATAAATTAATTTCTTAAAATTACTAATTTAAACACAATGCACGTATATTTTCTCCCCACCTCGAAAATATTACCCTACACAGCTTATTCCATTCTCAAAACATAAGATGAAAACATGTATCATGTGTCATATTATTATCTTATAGCAAATAATCTACTTTTGTTTCAGAAAATAAAATTCAACAGCTCGATCATACATCTTATTGTTTTAACAAATTCTTCTAAAACTATGATAAAGAAATAAAAATAATCATATTCATATATGTATAAAATAACACTAATTAGTCTATATAATAAGAAAATATATATACATAAAAATATTTACTTAAACTCTTTCACTCTGACTTTTTTATACAAAAAATGATAAACCTTTCTTAGACTTTGTGTTCGTATTCATAGGAATTCGATTATTATCATCCATAATCATATATAGATTGGATGACTGTGTCCTAAACAACAAATAAACGAGAAGGTTGTATTGACAAAAGCATAACAAAGAAACTTATCAAAGTATGTATATGTGTTTGAAATTTCACTTCGACTATAGATAAGACCAATTTATAATATATAAATGAGGTAAAAATTTTATTTTAAAAAACTAATTTTATCAGAGTCATGGTTGGAGTCTATCCTATCAATATCTATTTTTCGTTGAATTTTGTATAGCCGTCAAAATGAGTCACAACCCGCAAGCCAACCCGGCTTACCACGGGTTCGGGCAGGGTTGGGTTTGAAAAAATTGAATTTTTTTTATACGGGTCAGATTTCAACCCTCATTTAAACCCGACTCATGCGGGTTGAACCCGTGGTGGGCCGGGTTGGCCTACCAAGACACTTACCTAATTTTATTTTTTTAATTTATTATTTTATTTATGAAACCCAAAAAAATAAAATACTCTCTTCACTCACTGTGTATACCAAAAAAGTAACATTTGCTCTCACAAATCACTCTTACGGAGCTCTCATTTACAGTGCTGTCAATCTCACTTCTTCATTGAAATTCTTCAAGGAACAGGTTTTTTGTATGTTTTTTGTGTTTATTTTTGGATGACATTTGGATTATATTGTACTTTTTATTATTATTTTGAATTGTCTTCCGTTTAACATCATTTTTAGGAGTGAAATTTGTTTAAATTTGAATATAGAAAGTTTGTAATTTTTTTATTTAAAAAAAATTGTAATTAAATGGACTAGTGAGCTGACTCGTTTATCCACCAACCCGTGGTGGGTCGAGCCAGATTCAGATTTTTTTGACTCGCTAATAAATGAATCGAGTTGGATTGACTCACTAAGTGACCAACTCGTAGTAGACCGGATCAAATCGAGTCGGATTACCCGTTTTCACAGTTTTTGTTGGTCCATGTTACTATGAAGTATCTATACATACTAACTAACTGCAGAAAAAGAAAAGATAAATGAAATATTCATGAGTTGTAACAAGAAAAAAACAAAGTCCCATCAACTTCATGGCCTTCAATATACTTGAAAGGTTCCACTTATTCCAAGACAACCATTTGAAAGAGATGGAACCAGCAAAGTTTTCCACAAGAACCAAAGGAGTGCTTGGACTTTTTACAAGGGAAAAAACAATAACATGAAATTTAAACCTTTGTTGAGGTTGCTGTCTTCAATCAAGATTACAACTTTATCTGGGTATCTACTGCTCTTAAATTTTGTAGTACCAAATATAAAAGGAATCTTAATTATAGTGAATGTTATATATTGATTGACCAAACAAAAACCTTATTGATCTAGCCAGTTTGCTGAAATTCTACTGTCTATGTACGACAGAGAAATTGATATATATACATTGTACTATGAACCACTGCTAAAGTGCACCTTGTAGGGGTCTACCTTAATTATTCAGAAATTGACCCATTTCAAGTGATCACGTTCTCAACTTTTCTTTAACTTGCTAGAAATTACAGAGAAAGCACGAATATTACTAGTTTATTCTTAACAAAAGCATATAGAGTTAAACATGTTTAGTTTATTTAATCAATGCTTCAGCATCATCTATTCGTATCATGGGGTCTACATCATACTTTTCACTAATTGCATAAGCCAAGAAAATTTTTTCCCTTCGTTGACTGGATCCGCTACTGTACCTTCAGATAATGCGTTCTCAACAAAACAATCACATAAATCCAAATTTCTTCAGTATAATTTTAAGACATTTTTAATATGTAATATATATATTAGTTCATTTTTAATATTTAAGTAATGGCTTTGAATATATAGTTTTAACTTTTGAAATACCAAGTCCATTAATTAAAATAAACTAGTTTTTTTTTTCTTTGACAATGCGTGAGCTTAACATAAAATGATAAAGAATTGAAAACTCCCATGAGAAAATTATTTAAACGATATTATTTTGTTACGTTTCTTCGTCGTTGACTAAACTAATTCTAAGGTAACCACAGAATTGCATAAATTTCAAAACACGTTGGTTAAAGAGGAATACTAATTCTTCTTGTAAAAATTAATTTTGTGCCGAATTAAGGTCAATTTGTGGAAATAAAAAGAACAAGAGTTGAAGGATCTGTTATTAATAATAAAAAAAAGAAAAACTGAATGTCCAGAATAAAGTGTTTATCTCGCAATACAAAAAATTAAAATATCATAAGGTACGCAAACAAAAACCTTGCGACATTAATTGAATATATTAACCACTATTGTAAATTTTGTTGTCCATTGTTTAGTCTAAATTTTCAAATTTCTATTGTCCTACGAAAAAAAAATGGAGAGTTATATCTCAGACTCCCTATGAATCATATATGCTACTAGTTAATTTATAAATTATTTATTGATGGTAATATTAACCATATTTAATTATATGTTACAAATGATATCTAAGAAGAAATGCAGGAGATTATATGAAACAAATTTCTCCATAAATTTCTACAACATAGTTTAGGTATAAATTTGATTTGTTTTTATTCTTCTCTACTCTAAATTCTTTTGGAGAAAATTGTATTAAATGGGGCATGAAAGATTGATAGAGAAAACAATACAAACTTGCCTTTGAATAACATTTTGAAAATGAATGCAAAATTTAACAGAAAAATATTACAACTATATATTCGTTTCAATTTATCATCAATCTATATATGTAAATTCTTTGTTATATTAATGAAAGTGTACGCAATTGTTGAGACAGAGTGTGCATGGATTCAATTAATCACCCACATATTAATGAATTCTTTGTTTTCCTCTAATCTTGTTAACAACAATCATCACGTGATGGAGTTCAACATGGTTGGTTGGTCAAAGAAACTCGTTGACCATGATCGAGTATCCACCAGGGGAAGTATATATATATATATATATACCAATGGATAATTGAACCAAGTGGGTATATAAATATTATTATATTCAACTGCAACATCAGAGTTCAACATACTTTAATTATAATAATTTCACGATCACAAGTGAGGCAATATCGGAGAAAAAAAACAACTCCACATCAGATAAACTAGTCTCACAGATATATGAAGTAAACGATAGCATATAAAACACATGAAAATAAGGAATCAAATACCACCATGATGATTTGTTAGGAAGAAGTTGCACCCATGTAGGTATAAGACAACAAGGTTCATTATTAAAAGTATTTATGAAGCATAAGTTATACATGAAATAATGAAGTTTGTGCACTTAGTTTCCAAATTACTTGTTATCACTATCCTCAGCTATGGCAACGATTTCAGTGTTTGACTGTCCCAGCAAGCTGCTTATGGATCGAGCTTTCACCATTCCAAGCTTCATCCTCCTCTTTGTCACAATCAATGGCTTCTTCTCATCGTTGTTTTCAGCATCTTTTCCCAGAGGGTCTTCGGTGAAACTGCTAGGCTTTGCAGTTTGCTTCTCTAAGGAAGACTCAGACTTTGGCATGTTGCTCTTTGGTGCACCACTGGTTGTGCCAATGGACTTGTTTCTCACACTCGTCATGCTCCTCAACCTTCCCTTCCCCAAGTGATGCTCGCAGAGAGAGTAACCCACCAAGGTTTGTTGACAACACCTCCATCCTCTTCCATTCACACGACTGCACCTTGAACCTTCCATTAGTGCACCACCCCTTACCCTCTTCTTACCAACATGCACTTCGGGTTTCGTTTCTCTTGTTACCTCTTCTTCGTACTCATCATCATCATCATCATCATCTTCTTCTTCTTCTCCTCCTTCCTTGTTACTGTCACCTCGCCTCGAACACTTCCTGTTCATCTTTGTCTTCATTCTCTTCATCTTCGTCTTCGAACTCTTCTTATCATCATCATCATCATTTTCCTCCTCACCGTTGCTGTTATCCTCTGTTGCACTCTCGAAGGTCCCTCTTCGTTTCTTGGGTGGGAAAGCTTTATCTCCCTCGCTCCATCTCCCATCTGCGTGTATGCAAACTGAAGAGTTATCTTTTGACACATTTCAGGGTCACCCTTTGGAAGGATGAGAGTTAAAGCAATGGAAAGTTACACACTTAAACATATATACAAAAAAAGGTGATACGAAATGATAAGGAAAGAGAAATAACAATAAATGAAGAGTGTAATGTAGGTGTATATAGTGTGTATCATTACTCCAAAGAATGCATGTGATATGTATTAAAGAGAATAAAGTTTTAAGTGAGTGTAAAACTGAAGGTGTAAGAAAAATATCAAAGTTGCATGACTGGGGAGTGGTAAAAGCATGCATTGTTGAGATCAAACTCTTTGTGCATCTTTTGTTACCTTGTTTAGGAGGGCTTGAAGGTGAAACTGTCTGAGAGCACGAGATTCTTCCTTTCCTACAAAGAAAAGAAGATCCAGTATAAGACCACAGAAAAATTTATAGCGAAAAGGGAAAGGATGAAGAAAAAGTAATGTAATGTCGTTGAAATAGTGGGAGAGAGATGTGATGCAGTTGGGGACCAGCATTTGGTTGAAGCCGATTGTGCAGCTCAAGGGCAAACGGTAGTTTAACCAATTTGGAGAAAAAAACGATTGCATTTCATGAGAGGGGCTCGTATTTAGAACACTTTGAATAGTATTTTGTTTTTCTTTTCTTTTATGCAGAAAATAAATTAGAAATAAAAAAAAAAAATGTTTTTCCATGGTGGTTAAAACCGAGTTATGTATGGGTCTCCATGTTTTGACCTTTTTTACTAGGAGATTTGATGAAGGAGAAAGAGGAAATAATATGATGTCTTTATCTATTTTAATTCATGTCTAGCTAGCTTGGATTCATAATTCTTACCTGGTATCATTACCCTTATGTCCCCTTCCTTCTTCTTCCCTTCTCTCATCTTCCATCTACACCAAAAAATAACACACATGGGATCCACAACAAACGGTTGTTATTGGTTAATGGTCACCCCTAATGTGAGTGTAAAATAAAAATTAAAAACAACACAACAATGATAATTTTAATTTAATTACACCAACCCCTTGTCAAAGGTTGAAACAAAAGTGCACTAATTCACAAACCCACAACAAAAAATGACCAAAAATTAAAAGGATTAATGCCAAATAATGTTTCCACTAACCAAAGAGTCTCCTTGCTTCTTGCGCTGCTGCCTCAAGTTCTGTGTCTCTCCTTCTCCAGAGGTCTCATCAGAGCCGTTCGTGGGTTTTCCGATCGGAGGGAGAGGCTGATCGGACGGCTGAGAGGGATCCAAGAGGAAAGAGGGTGCAGCAGCAGCCGAACCAAAAGTGCAAGAAGGGTGGAGTGAGGTGGTGATGGCATCGTTGAGTTGCACCATCACCGGTGACCGGTTGATCAGGTTGGGATCTGAGTGACTCACCGGCAATAGAGGGAAAGGCACTTGTCTCTTACGGATCCTCATAGGTGCAAACAAGATTGGTTGGACTTGTTCTGTCTCACCAGATTCACTCCTTCAAACACACACTCGCAAAATCTCACACACCCCAGAAGAGATCTTAGTCAAGATTTCGGGGAAAACAAGGATTGAACACAGAACTAAGGAGAGAGAAAGAACAGAAAACTCACAAAGGTTAAACACCACACACACACCTATCTACTACTACTTCATGGTATCGGAGAACAAGAAGAAGAAAAAAACATGTTTTTACGTGAGTTTGTGAGTGAAACTCTCGCCTCAACAACACACCCAACTTTCTCTCTCCATGTATGCTTTGTGTCTCTCTGGGCTCCTGACTTGCCTTTTATTTGTTGCACCAAGGAAAGGAGGGTGCTGTATGGGTGAAGGATGGCACGTGTGGGAGGGTGCGACACGTGTGGAGGGTTACAGGCTGGGACGGTGGCCCGTGGGAGAGAGAGAGAAAAGGAAAGAGACATGTACGGACGAAGATGCCAGAGTGGAGGAGGGAGGATTGGCAAATAGAAAATTAGAAAAACTGAAAATGAGTTGATAAGGGAATAAGAGAGAGAGAAAATGAAAGAAGGTTGATACTTTTAAGAGGAGAGTGTGGACCCCACTATCGTGGCTCTCCTTAATAAGGACCCATATGTTCTCTAGTAGTCATACTCTTTTCCATCTTGTAAGAGGAATCGATCATTTTAAATTATTACTACATAGAGGGGTGTGTAAGTGTGTAAAACTCTGGGTTGAAATTCATTAGTCAACTTTACGTTCTACTAATTTTTTTCAATTGAATAAAAATATTTTACTAAGATTTAAATAATTTAATAAGCAATTAAGTTTATTTCAACCAAGTTGAAAGTGAGTTATTTTTAATTTACTTTTATATTTTTATATAAAGTTTTAAATTTTATTAAAGCATTAAAATTAATCTTGAAATTTAGTAGATTGAGTTAATCTAACTTCTATGAATTAACATAATAAGAATTATAAATAAGGTAAAAAATTTTGTACTCCAACTCAATTCAAGAGGTTAGTAGATTGAGTGGATTAACTCACTTAACAAAAATTTATTATCTCAATTTACTTTATATATTTATTATACAAATAAAATATATTGATTTTATTCATCAATTTATACTATTATAATCAAAGTTCACATTTATTTCAACAAGTATAATTATAAAGATATTATATAAAGATATTAGTTAAAAAATAAAGTATGTGATTGGATAAACAAAACAAATTAAACATTCAACTTAAAATATGAAAAACAACTTTATTGGTATTGTTGATATTGATATTGTTGAACTTGTTTATTGTCCATAGACTATATATATTTAAACATAGGATAAAATTGGGAGTATATTCAAAAGAACTTCAAATGATCTGAAAATTTGTTCAAAACACCGAAAAATCATGAGAAGCCCCCACAAAAATTTTAGATCAAAATTCAAAGTTTTAGTATATGTGAAATATTTTTGCCAAGTTTGAAAAACATAAATTAAATTGACAAAAACACTGGTGTGGCGTTGAGCGCAAGCTTGGTTATGGACATATTTAACATCCAAACCAATGAGCATCAGGTTTGTTCCACTGAGTGACCAAAACTACGTATGGTCTGGCATTGAGCGATGACTTTATACCATTAAGCAACAATTTTCTCTACAGGTCTGGACCTATTTAGTTTTAGGTCACTGAGTGACATAATGGTCTGGGTAGGCAAGACAATTTGTGAGAGATTTGGTGTTGAGCGACAAAACTGACGTTAAGCGCTCTCCTTTATGAAAGGTCTCGGTTAAGCGTCACTTCGAGCGTCATTGTATGTTTTTCTTTGAATTGTTTGAATTTATTTATCATGGTTTCAATGTATGGTTATTATGGATTGTGGTGTTTCATGGATTAATAACATGATTGTAAGTATGTATAGTGTTTATTCATGTATGATATTGTTGTGAATGTGAGTTTAGTAAATCATGGTATGAAAGTGATCATGAAGTAATGATTTCCAAAGAGAGAATTTTGTGAAATGTGTGTTTCACTTAGGTGTGCCTTGAGGTAAGTACGGTTTCATTTGGTGTAGCTATCCTAAACTCTACTAATCATTCATACTCTTGTAAAAAAGGATGATTAGGTAGTAAGAGTGACAGGAGGTCCTGTCATAAGGACGACCCCAGGGTTCTTATAACCGTGACCTAGAATAACCTTGTGTGTCATCATGGCTTCACTAGTATGACTCAATAGCAAATATCCAAATAATTGAATATAGTATGAGTCTTCAAATGTGATATGATTTTTTTATGAATGAGTGATGTATGTTAATATTTATGTGTTTGTTTCATGAATGAAAATTCTTTTGATACATTAACTTACTATTTCTTCTTTATTTGTCTGTTTATTTCTTCTTATTTAAGATAATCACCTTAATGAAGATGTTTCAATTGATCCGATAAGAGTGAAAGAAATGTAACAACATAATTAGGATTTATTCTATCATGTATAATTTTATTTTTTTTTTTAAATTATAAATTTATGTTAATGTGCATATATAACTTGTTTTACTCAGTACACATTTCATAGATTGCTGCAATACAGTGGTTATATTTTTATTTCACATACTTGATGCTGATTATTTATATAACTTTTATTTAATAGTTTTACACTATTAAATAAAATGTTATAAATTCCAGACATCTTTTTTATAATAATACTACTATATATTTATCTATTTTACAAAATATTATTATAAAAATTATAGTTAAATATTAAAATGTCAATCTACATAATTTAAAAAATAAATGAATTAAATATCTAAGTTATTAACAACGTTCTAATCTTTAAAAAATTAAATAATTAATATAAATAATTAAAAGTAATAAATGATTATAATTAAAAAATTATAAAAAATAATAATAATAAATTGTCATTAAAAAGTTACAATTCAACTCATCTTTAATCTTTAATCGAACATGTTTAACCTAGAAATTAAGTGATAATTAAATTAAGTGAATCAGATTAACTTATACCATTTTAACGTTTCTATATGAAAGTAATGACTATTGAAGCGTACCGTATATGCATTAATGGTAAGTGTTAATAACGTTTTCATAAATATTTAATATTATCCAAGATAATTTAATATCATTATTAGAATTCTTTGTCCTATATAAGAAAGGTTTAATTAAGTTTTTTTCTCTGGCCCACACATTTTCTTTTAATTGTTTTATTTATCATGAGATTCATTTCCATTTTCAATACATTTTTTCTGTTATCATTATTTTTTTACAATTAAATTGTTTAAATAATATATGTCAGTTAAATACTTTTTATGTCTTATATATATTTATACATTTCTTAATATTATTTATTTTCTATATTTTTAATAATAAGGATGTTTAACTCTCAATTTAAATATTCAATAACATAAATAATTTGAAGAATTACTTTGTTTTGTTAAAACAATTTTTATTATTTCTCAACAAATCAATTAGTTTGATAAAAGGTTTTTTTTATATTTTTAAGATATTTTTCATCTTATCATACTTTTAATTATAATTTTGTTTTCCTTTATACAATATTTTTCAAATATCTATCAAATTTTGTCGACAAACATTTGATTATTTTTATTTATTTTTTAATATCTTTATTTGTTGTTTATTTTTATCATGTAGTGTACTATTTTTATATTTTTATATAATTATTTATATTTTCCAACTCACTTTCATATAAGTGCAATTTTATCACTGTAATTGTATAAAGGAATTTCATTTCTTATGATATAATAATTTATTGTGATTGTCATAAATCTTGGTTATCTATATTAAAGTTCAAAATATAAAATATCTATATTAAATTTTATTTATTATTACTTTAATTGTTTTTTGTGTGATTTTGTTCGAGTAGTATATTATAAATTTTATTAATGTTTAGAAAAGGATTTCATTAGAATTTAAATAATGGATGTAAGAAAACATTTAAAGCATTTTTTTATTTGAATATTTTTTTTCCTTTTAATAAATGTTTTGGTTTTAATGAATCTTTATTTAGTACTTTAATTTGAAATGCATATACTTATAATTTATTTTTTAAATATTTGATATTGAAGAGATGAAAGTACCACCTTATATATTGAATATTTGATATTATTTTTCCTTGTCATAATTTTTTTTATAAAAATTAATTAATGTATATTATGTGGATACATATACAAATATGCATTTAATCATAACCTAATGAAAATACCGACATATCCATTATCTGCTGAGAATGAAAATATGCATATAAATGATTATCTTATTATTAAGTATCACTTGCTTTATTTTTCAAATAATTACAAATTAACCTAAGAATTTTCATATTATTTACCATATAGTCTCAATCTAGTTTAGATTTATTTGCATAAACTTCTCTAAAAATCACTTTTATGAGGGGAAAGTATAATAAAAATTTATTTATTTATTTTTAAAAATAACATGACATTTGTAGTTTTACTTTGCATGTTGTTACACTTCTTCTGTTTCTGTTCTGCTACCTTCACAACAAACATTTGTTCTTTTTCTTTCTCCTTGTTTTGCCATTATCTCTCTTTTTCTTTTAATTTTAATATTTTAGAAAGTTTAATAGTAATAATCAATGAATATCCAACACATGTCATTTGTTGGTCAGTACAAGGACTGTCCTTGTTTCCTAATAAAAGACAATATAATATCATTTTGGTATTTTATATTGACAACATAAAACTATTGAAATTTTGGACCACCTGTTTACAGTCTGAATAATATACTTTATAGTTATAAGTTTTCAATTTAGAAAAATTTTAAGAACTAAGATTTTACTATATATTATATAATTTCTTTTATGAGATATGTTCCAAACCAAATGAAATAGAACTATCCCTGGTCTGAAAACTCAGCAACCATAATGATTGAACAAAGACAAGTTAAATTGAGATTGTGAGAGTAGTTTAGGTGTCTTTGTTCAAAAGTTTGACATTGAGCAAATTCAATTGTGTCCATATTTTCTTTATAAGAGTTGATGTATGATTTTTTTTCATATGATCTCTCTAAAAAGAAGAAGACAAACTAGGTTATTCATAAACTAAAAAGTAGCATAGCTAAATCCTGCCATATTAGTGAGAAAAAAAAAAAACAAAAAGTCATAAAAAAACATGTCTAAAAAGCATACATACATACATGGAAACATAAATATTTATAATGTTCTTAAATGTGTTATTATGAAAGAAACATGAAATGGTACAAGAGAAGTTGCAAGAGCTCGATGATACCAATGTTTCACAGAAAAAACAAGGTTTAAAGATTGCAGGTCTAGAAGAGCTAGATATGGCAGATGAGGCTTGAAAAGTCATTCAAGAAGCATTTAAAAAGTAAAAAGTCTTTTTAACAACTCTTTTTTGACAATTTTTTGACAACGTATAGTTTAAGTCTATGATTGGTCTGTTTCAAATATTTTTTTAAAAATAAATTAACATACCAATAAAATAATGACACATATTCTGTTGTCAAAAAATTGTTAAAAAAGAGTTGTAAAATACATCATTTTCCTTTAAAAAAACACTATCATTAATCATTGAGAAGTGTGGCGGAAGATGTTTCTACGAGTAATGGCTGCAAAGAGTTGCTTCTTGCATCTCCTTTATGTCTCTATCACACGACAAGACAAAAACACCATATTTCCATTTAAATGGCTACCCTTTATTTAAAAATGGTTTCTTTCTAAAGATTCAAAGCAACAAAAATTGAACCCTATGAAAAGAAAAGAAATTTAAGTAGTAGCATTGGAATGTGTTGCATTCCTACTTCACAGAAACAATTTCCATGTTCTTTCTAAACTTGTACTTTTCAAAAAATATTCAGTGCAGGCTTGTGTTTGTTTACCTTTATATTGTTTATCATTTCCACATATCAGTTTTTTTCCAAATGCAAATACAATACACCAATTATGCACTTTAGTTTGATCTATTCTAAAATGATTCGAGAAATGATATTTGCTAATGTAGCAAGTTGTGAGTTTAAGTATATTTTACATTGATCAGCTTGAAGAGACTGGTATGGCTTGCATGAGACAATGTAATTATCACCTATGAAAATATAAGATCTCAGTGATAGAATACTTTATGATTAGAAAAAGGAAAATGGTTGGGTGAACCAATATAAAGCATATGATTTAAAGCTTCTTTTTTCTCAACTTTTTTGACTTTGATTACCTTGTTCAACCTTTTTCTTAACCAACATTATCTGATAAAGCTCAGTTAGCTTCTGCCTGTGAACAAATTTTGAATACAGACGTTAAAGAAAAGTAGTAGCATAATGCTAAACTCGGTATCTTATTTTTTATAGGAAAATGATATTTTAACACCAGTTTTTGATATCATTTTGACTAAAGAACTAACAGATCAATCAATTAATGTATAGTGATGACAATGTGCTGAGGAGAATATCAATGTCTATATGCTATTTCAATGGTTACAACCTTGTAATATATGTATGTTTTTTTTTCTTAAAGAAACAAGCCTGTTGAAGCAGGTGTCGAAAACATTAAAAAGGGAAGGGTGGTGTTTCTTGAAAACGTTCAGTGGTGTGACATGTGTCTTTTCTGTTGGCAGCTTCCCTAACATTTGAGGAGAGAAAAGTCAATAGAC
Source organism: Vigna radiata var. radiata (assembly GCF_000741045.1). NCBI lineage: Eukaryota > Viridiplantae > Streptophyta > Magnoliopsida > Fabales > Fabaceae > Vigna > Vigna radiata. Next base: position 2,746,283 of record NC_028358.1, on the reverse strand, counting down.
TATCAATCTCAATAATTTAGAAAAGGAAAATAAGTGAAAGAGTGTGACAGCATCACCCATATCTTCTTCTTCCCCTTCATTTTCACACAAACTTTAGTCTGCAATATCATCATCACCCTTTCCACCACCACCTTCTACTCTCAACTCACATTACATACATCGACTATGCAATTACATGCATGCTGATTCTGAATTACAGCAAAACTTCAACCCACAAAGCCTTAGGTAAATATCAGTTTCCACACATTCTAGTCTCAACTTTCATTGTGTTATGACATACAAAGTTTAAAAAATAATTAAAAATATCGGATAAATATTTTAAATTGTATAATCTAAAATATCATTTCCAAATTTTGAATTACGTACTGTGTAGAATATTATTCATCTTTGAAAACTAAAACATGAATGTCAACATTCTTATCTATACTCTTCACACAATACGTTGATCTTCATATCTGATAATGAACAAAATCTCAAACTAGCAGCTGCTCCAACCTTTGGTGTAGAAGAAAGAGAAAAAAAAAAGTCATGGAACTTTCATTTTCATTTAAACGACGAAATGATATTTTAAAATTTATACCAGGGGTGTATGAAGAAGTTATAGAAGTGTTAAAAGCTTGGGTACAAACAACTGTCCAAAAACTATGAGACGGTTAATTATCCAAATTATTTTTTCTGCACACCCTTAATTACTTGGCACACCTTGATAAATTACAAAATGACCATTTTCTACTGTACAATAAAGAGAGTCCTAAATTATTTGTTTTGAAATTTTTTTTAAACAAACTTTCTAAAATTTCCATGACAACATTTTAGAATGGGATTTCCAGAATAAATTTTTACAATGCATGGAAGCATCATGGAACGAAAGTACAACACATTAAATGCATTCCAAAACAAATACAATACCTTACATAACAAGTTTTTCATAATAAACTTTCCAAAACAAGGTCTCCAAAATATATTAAATGTTAGTATGAGGTGCAATTAGTAATTAGGAGATGTATAAAGTCTAGATATCTTAATTCGTTAGCCCATTCATTCTAGTATGCCAACCAATTGGACCAGTAATTAGAATGGTCAGCCCAATTCCTACTTTTTCCAATAAAATAATAATAAAATTTTGAGTTTAAGGTTTTATTATGTTTTTATACAGTTTTATTCATCTTAAAAGATAAAAATACATTTTTATTTTTTATTTATTTAATTGAATGAGAAACTCAAGAATATGAATGACAAGATTAGACTATAATAACTTCTTCGAACAGGTCTCAAATTATAAAATTAACAATTAAATCATTAAAAATAAGAATTAGATAAATGTTAAAAGGAAACATCTCAAGTCATTAAATTTCTTAAAATTTCTAAACTACAGATTTAAAAGCTTTATGGGATTTTCTAAATATATACACTCCTACTCAATTACAAAATGCCAAATAGAGATTTTTTTTTCCACCAGTATTAAAAAATTTAAATAATTTTACTTTAAGATGTCCAACATATATTTTTTTAAGAAATTTATTAATATCTATTATAATATTAGAAAAGAAGATACTAGAAAATTTATTTTATTATCCACGTTTATTTTGTTGACAAATGTCTTAAAAGTTAATTTTTACATCATCTGACATTCTTAATTCATTTTTTATTTCTATTTATTTTATTTTATTTTTCTTTATTTTGCTAACAAAAGTCAAAAAATTAGCTTTTTAGTCATTTTCTTTATTTATACTTATTTCCTGTCACATTCATAAAAATTATTTTACCGTTTTATTCGTTTATTTTATTTTTCAATTAATTTTCTCTAAAAATGTAAATATATTTTTTACTATTTTTTCATTCTTAATTTTATCCTTTTATAATTTTTAATTACTTAATATTTTAAGGATTAAAGAATAACTTATATTTTAAGTATTAATTTTTTTTATTCTATTTTTTCAATTCTGATGTTATTATTTTATTATTATAATATAAAAAAGAAGATATTAAAAAATTTATTTTATTATCATGTTTATGTTGTTAATTAGTGTCCAACCGTTGGTTTTAAGTCATTTGAGATTATAAATTTGTTATTTTATTCTACTAATTTGTTTTCTCATGTTTATTTTGTGTTTAAGAGTTATATTTTTAGTCATTTATTTTTTTATTTATATTTATTTTATTGTCACATGCATAAAAGTTATTTTATTCTTTTATCAATTTATTTTATTTTTAAACTGATTTCTAAAAATGGAAATATAGTTTTTTACTATTATTTTATGTTGTGTTCTTTTGCTTTATTCTTGTTTACTTCTTTGATGGTTAAAATTATTTTAAAAAAAATACTAAAGATAAGTAAGTATGTATTTGAGAAAATGAAACTTTTGTAGTGTAAATATATTGCAAGAAATCTTTTCAAAAGATTCTAAAATTCTTATTCGAAAACTATAAAAAAAACACGTGTTCGAGGTAATGAAAAATTTTCATTACTCAACACATATTCTCAAAGAAAAATTTTCATCCTCATATCTATAGAGTATAGAGTATAAGTATACTCGTGTAAGAACCTAAAAAAAGTATAAATAATTATATTAAAAGAGTGGGGTTGAAAAATTGATAAATAATTATAGTTTCTGTTAGATTTTTAGAAAGAGAAAATTGACCTCATTTTCTTAAAAGCATTCTTCTTTCTAGAAAACTCCTTCTCACTCTCTATGTCTTCTCTCTAGTCTCCACCCTAATTGTTGCATTGCATGTTTGATTAGGAGGTGTTCAAGTGATCGCGGCGTCGAGAGTTTCGGAACCATCCGATTAGATTTTCGTTCTTCACTGATAAGTATGCTTTATCCCTTCCTCTATTGTTTGGAACCTAGGGCAAGTGGTTTGTGCCTAGTGTTCCATTCTTTCCATTTTCCTCTGTTCATTCTAGCTCTATAAGAGCTGTTTTCTGCCACCAATGTGGTGACTTGTAGGTCCTGTTGTGTTCTAGTTGTGTGGGGGGTAGAAGCGTTTTGGGTGAGCTCATTTGTGCTTGGAATCAAGGTAAGGGGAGCTAAGTTTTGTTTGAAATTATAGTATGTTGCATGTGTGAGTTGTATGATATATATTATTGATGACTGAGTTAAAATTTGATGATGCCTAGACTAAAATAGATGTTCTTGAAATGTTAAAATTATGAATATGTGAAATGTTGGTTTAAATCTGATTTGAATGTGATGCACTGTTGGATTTAAGCTTGTTGATGATGAAAAATGTGTTAGGTTGAGTAACAAGCAGTGACTTAAGTGGGATTAGTGCTTTTGAGTGAGTTGAAAGAAAGCGGGGTCATGACTTTGAGTGACTGTAGTCTAGAGGGATTTGGGACTTGTAGAGAGCACTTTGTTGGCAGGATAGAAGAACCTTAAAAACCGGAGCTGGTATATCCCTGATCATAGAGCAGCCCTAGTTTGATCCAATAAGTTGTGACTAGTCATATGTACCGACGTTTATAGTGAGTTTGATGCGTCAAACATTAGATTCTTCTTCGATGACCAATTGGACTGGTAAGAAGTGATTGGAGAGTGTAAAATTTGTTACAACATTGTTTAGATAGAAAATATGATGAATTGGTAGTGCTTTAAGATTCCTTTATATATCAAACAAGTCTAAAGGTTGAAAATTTCTTTAAAATTATAAAAGTTCTTCAAATGAAAAAAAAATCAAAGAAAATAAACATTACCTAATTAATATAAAGGAAGGATTTATAATATTAAACATGTGTAATTGAGATTCAAATATTCTCATAATTTTTAATATAAATCAACCATCAAACTTTTAATGATCTCAATTTCAATTTAATCTAAATCAAAATAAGTTCATCTAATAAGAACACTCCTTTCATAAAAATTGAGATATAACATATATAGTGAGGCTTAAGAATTCTTATCTACTAAAAAACCTTTATAAACATTTATATACACGAATCATAACTTATCTCATTCGGATCGTGAAGGACTATGCCTAAGAATCCAGGATGTAAGAGATATATCTCTCCAATAAAGTTTCTCTAACAACTGCACGAATGTCTAATAAGGAAAAAAGTGATCTAAAGTTGAACTTTTAAGACTAAACTCAATTTATTCCCAACTTTCTCTTTCTAACAATTCTATTTTAATTTTAGAAACATATTTATTTTTTGTGTTTTTTAATTTATTAAACAATTAAATTAAAGTAAATTAAGTATGGTATTTTAGGAAATAACAGGATGTTACAGTAGGTATGATATGTTTTTGACAATGAAATATAAACGATATTGATGAAAGGTTGATTAATGAGTAATAAGTCATATTATAGCATTCTAAATTAAGATTGGTAGCAAAGTCAGCAACCACTCTCACCAACTGCATGTGGAAGCAAGTTTTGGAGTCACGCCTTCCTTTTATGTTAATATTCAAATTCAATGGAATTGCCACTTCATCTTTCACTGTATATCAATCTAGTGCTTAGACTTTTTCTAGCTCATAATATGTATTATTATTTATTTTCATTTAAATTCAATTTATTAAAGTAAATTAATGATGGTTGAGAATAACATTTATTATTAAATAATTATTTATAATTATAAATTTCATAAACTTGTGTTTTTGTTTAGATTTATGGAATTAAATTTATTTTTTGTGATTAATTTTATTTAAATTTATATCTTGTTGTACATTTTATTTGAATTTATTTTAAAAACAATAACTTTATTTCTATTAATACTTTGTGATATAATTTATTTTGATAATATTTTTAACATCACATTATTATTTGAGTTTATATTTGATACTTCTAAAATATTTTATTAATTTTATTTAGAGTTTAAAAAATATACTCACTTATATCCATGAACTTATAAATATTTATCCAACGGATAACCATACGTGTGACGAAGGAAATTTGTTAAAAAACTTTCTTTTCTAAATAGAAAATTTGTTAAAAACTTCATTTTCTAAAAGTATAGTGACTTTTTTTTGAAAAAAAAAATAGTTCATTTTTCAGAGTTATTCAAGATTAACTCTCAACCTACAGACTAAATTTAAATTATTATTCTGACTATGTTAATCTTCAAAGAAGGTCTTGTTAGTTAAGAAGAGCTAATCATCCAAGTTTTGTTAATCTTGCATTCATTATGTTACTTAGTGTTTCTGGCATGATTTCAGGTCTTTAAGAGGGTATTCTTGTTGTGCTGTATGCATGGTAAAGAAAGTTGATAAATTAAATCTTTGTGATAAACTTCATTGTGATCAAGTAAACAATCAATTAATCTATCTATTTGATATTATCTTGATTGATTGTTTATAACTAGTTGCTCATATTTGATAAAAGCGTCTTGTATGATAAACAATTAGATTTTCTGACAATTTTTCAATTTGTTAATTGTTCTTTTTAATCAGTTAAAATGCGTGGTTTAATAGTGTTGTTTACGTAAATCACTTGATCAATCTGAATCAAATGAAAGTTTTTCATAAGTTTTAATTGAACACTAATTTTAACAAGTTTAATTCAATCCCTTTTGGCCATGAAATCCTTTTTTGTTTACAGGTTTTGCTTCCTATATTATTGAAACTTTACATCATTTCATTGTAATTCTTATAGATTTTTTCCTCATTTAATTTTCCTTGTTTTATGTGACGTTCCAAATCATAGCAAAATATATATATATATATATATATAAATAAATAAATAAATGAAGACGTCAACATACATAATATTAGAAAGTAGTTAGAGTGAAATGACAGTTAAATAAAAGATTACAGTCATCCAACTCAACTCCAAAATTTAAAATTTTAAAGACAAAGAAATCCTAGGAAGATTAAGTTGCAGCATTTTCCAGCTCATGCTCCAAGGGAACTTCCTCAACAATATCTGCTCCCATCCAAGTTGATGATCATTGCAAAAGAAAACATACACAAGCAATACAAACAAGCAAGGGTGAGTTAGGTATAAAAAACATGTTATACAATCACACACAACATGCAAAGTTCATACAAAACATATTAAATGACATTACGAGACTTATTTCATTATAAATCGTCTCGTCCAGACTAGAATGATTGTCGAGCTATAGCGGGTTATACACTCGTGGTGGCCTCTACTGCTTTGCAAAGCCATTGCCAATGGGTACCACCCTACCACACTCACGAGGTTAGTCCATTCCACACCCTGAAGCATACTAGAAGCCTCCAAGACTAGGACCTCCTGCTACTACTCACCACATGATTCAATCCTCTCTACTTGAGAATGATTGATCATTGTAGTTTCAGGAAAACCTCCAAGACCGAGCTGACATGCAATCATTCTACACACTATTAGGGCACCACCATGTATCCTCTTCTTGAGGATCATGGAGTTACGTCCATGAACCTCAATCACAACTTTGTTTCATACATACTTTCAAACTATAATTCACAACACAATACAACATACCCTCAATTATGTTGCAAAATCAAGCCACCTAAATAAGTTATATAGACATACGTATATACACCCTGGCAGTCAAACAACATCAAACAACTCAAACAAATGAGGAAAAGTGTGAAATTCACTGAATCAGGTCGCACAATGCACCAGGGTGCAAGACAAGACAACAAAAATTTGCACAGCGCACCACCCTTGGTGCACTGAGCGAATTTCTTGCAGGGGGAGGCAAGGCAAGACAGCAAAAATTCGCACAACGCACCACCCTTGGTGTGCTGAGCGAATTTTCCTGCAAGAGAGCCTTTCAGCTAAAATTCGCATAGCGCACAGGATGGTTATGCGACTCTGCATAATCCGCAGAACGAAATTCTGTAGATTTCAAGCAATCACCACTCCATAACTCGTTCTAGACCTCTTCCCCAACTTCTAATGATCATAGATCGTAGTATAAGCCTAATTAAACTTGTCTAATTGATTATAGACATTATTAACCTCATTCCAAAGTGATTTAAACTCAAATTCACCTTTAAAACATAAATTTTCATGACTTAGAGGTTCAAATCTAATTCTACCATTTGACATGTTTTTAGACCAGTTCAAGGTTCCTAACATATGCAACATCAAGAAAACAAACACTTTACTTTATAGCCTTAGAGAAAAGTTAATACAATTATGTGAAAAATTTGCTATCTATATATGTTGTTGGGATAACTACATAAGGATCTTATATGCATGTAAGTATCTTTAGGTAGGGAGTTTCTCCACCATATATATTAATAGAGTTCAGATTATATGTATATTGATATATTACTTATAAAGAAGTAATTTTTAAGTCTAACTCAACTTTACAAAATTGATCAGTAACAAGTGGACTTTAAATCTAACTCAACTCCACAAAACCGGCTTGTAAGGACTTGTAAAGTAAAATTTACATCCCACTTATATGTTATAAATTGGCTTTATCTTTAGTCGACGTGAGACTTTCAACATTACTGATACTACTAAAACTTGAATTTGAAAAACAATAAATTTTATGGCATGACTTGATTCGTTTACAAAATCTTGATAGTGACCGGAAATTTTAGGGTAGAAATTCATGGCAGATGACTCGGTATTTTGCATTGTCTCCCTCGATTGCGGAGATAAAAAATTCTTGCAATTAAGCTGTAACGATTAGAAGTTAACACTGAGTAGTATACTTTAAGATTCTCTCCTCTTACCAAAGACTTTCGACCTTTCGTGTTATGATTACTCGTTCTAAATTATGTTTAGTAGATTACTAGAAATCTTTTAATAATGTCAAGATTAGTTAAATTAACTAATATATTTTTGCTGTAATTGATTTATCTGTTTTTATCTTTAATGGTTTTCTGTGATTTATTTCCCAACAATTTCGTGTATAGTGAGAAAGAAATAAAAAATGAAACAATTAAGAACGTGTCTCATTTATAATTTTTGTTACTTTCACCGGATCGTGAGAGAATCTTTCTAGTCTCTTGAAATAAAAATTTTATTCAGGAAAAGAAGACTTTTCTAGAATGGCCTGCTAAATATGAATACTTTTCTTATTTGCTCGACAGCTGAATAATTAATATATGCATGGTAAAGAAAAGGTGGGAATAATAAGATAATAGAATTGACCAAAGCAAGAAAAAACCGTGTCGGTGGACTAATGATTGCTTATGTTTTTACTCTCTTACTTAATCTGTAAGCATATTTGTTTAAAGAATAAGTTTTCAGATTAATTTATGTACACTTTAAGTTGTAAGAACTTTTAAATTGCCAAAATATTTGCTTGCTAATGTTTTCAAAATGAAAAAAGTATACGGTTTCAGTTTGACTTTTATAAAATACCTTTCACTAAGTAGAATTTTTCTCTTTTTAATAAGTTTAACAAATTTTATTGGACTTGATATTAGTGTTTGATTTTAATTAAATTGATTCTCAATAAAAAAATAATAAATATAGTCAAATATAAGAAAATTTATATGTATTAAAGTATTATTTATTTTTATTTTTTTTAGGCAATATCTAATGAGTATAAGACCTAGTATTACAAGTAGGTTAAGTGTCAATCGTTAAGGTTTCGGTTTTCTTCCACATGTTCCCACTACCTTAACAAATTTTGATTAATGTTAAAACTATGTGTGATTGACACTTCTAAAGTAATAACCAAAAGAAACTTTATCTTGAAGAGAACTATAAAGTAATAAATGCATAACGCGCTTTCATTCTCTATATATACACTAACATATCACCTATATATCAATCAACCACAGGGAAAGAAGATATATACATCAATTTATCAACCATGTTTTCTACTAATAATACTTATTATTATTATTCTCTTCTGGCCACCATTTTCTTAGTGCTAAGATTGGTTTTCCCTTCAGAAGGGCAATTGAGTGCAACCTTCTATTCCACCACATGCTCCAATGTNTCAACCATTGTCAGGAATTCTGTGCAGCAGGCTTTGACATCTGATTCACGTATTGCTGCAAGCCTCCTTCGTCTCCACTTTCATGATTGCTTTGTCGATGTAAACTTCCATCTTCCATGTCTTTTTCCCTTCATTCTGTCACAGATTATTCATCACTAATAACTGTTATTTGTTTCTTTGACTAGGGATGTGATGGGTCCATTTTGCTGGATGTTGGTGGTAACATCACACAAAGTGAGAAAACTGCAGCTCCCAACGCCAATTCAGTTCGGGGATTTGATGTGGTTGACAGCATCAAGAGTTCCCTCGAAAGTTCATGCCCTGGTGTTGTATCTTGTGCTGATATTCTTGCCCTTGCTGCAGAATCCTCTGTGTCCCTGGTAACTTCATTCTACATGTTAATGAAATCTTCCAAGACCTTTACAGTATAAGAACATTTTTTAAGTTAGTTTATGATGTTTTCTACATTCTTTGACTTTGTTCTTGGGAGAAGCATATGCAGCCACGTAGATAAGAAACCAATATTTTTCTTCTGCTAGTTACATTTAATGTAAAATTCTGCAGTCTGGAGGTCCTTCATGGAGTGTATTACTTGGAAGAAGAGACAGTTTAACTGCAAACCAAGCTGGTGCCAACACCTCCCTTCCTTCTCCATTTGGAAGCCTAGACGACATCACATCCAAATTCTCTGCTGTTGGCTTAGACACAACAGATCTTGTTGCACTATCTGGTACGTATAACTACAATGTTTCTATCATAATGTAGATGAATTATTATATAGAAATATATGATCGTGACTCTAATACCTTTTTCATAAAATGAAAAATGAAGTAAAAGAATAATTGCACGTCTAGTTTTTTAGCTGTTTATTTTGTTAAGAAAATGAATAATATATAATAATGTTGAACTGCATGAAAATTTCTCTCCATGCATGGAAATCATATAAAATGATTGATTGGTGGAGTTTTGTATCAGGTGCGCACACTTTTGGACGTGCACAATGCCAGTTTTTCTCCCAAAGGTTATTCAACTTCAGTGGCACAGGAAGTCCTGATCCAACCCTGAACTCAACCTATTTGGCCACTCTACAGCAAAACTGTCCCCAAAATGGGAGTGGATCTACATTGAACAACCTTGATCCTTCAACCTCTGACACTTTTGACAACAGTTATTTCACCAATCTTCTCATCAACATGGGTCTTCTTCAAACAGACCAAGAGCTCTTCTCCACCAATGGCTCTTCCACAATCTCCATTGTTAACAACTTTGCCAACAACCAATCTGCTTTCTTCGAAACTTTTGCTCAATCAATGATCAACATGGGTAACATCAGTCCTTTGACAGGTACTCAAGGAGAAATCAGAACTGATTGCAAGAAAATCAATGGAAGTTAAAGAAAGAGAAACAGTTGTAGAATGTTCATGTCCCATCAAATTTTTTGTTTTATATTCAGTTATGAGTGTGAAATGGTTAAGAAATTGAAATAGATCATGTTTTTGCTTTTATATATATATATATATATATATATATTTGAATTGGATTGGAACGATAATATGTAATACTAACAACTTTTTATACTTTTTTAATCATTTTTCATCACATTTTTATTATAATTATTTGTTATTTTTAATTATATTAGTTGATGATTTGATATGATTTTTTAAAATATTATAATATTACGAATAATATATTTTTGAATATTGAATTTATTTGTTTGTCTAGTATATCCATTAATATTTTAACTTTTAATTTATGATAATTTTTGGAAAAATAGATATTCAGTGTGATCGTACTGTTATTGATAAATGGGTAGAATGAGTGGAAACAATCCACTTTAATGGGACAAATATATAATATAAATTAAGAAAATAAAAATATTTTTAAGTGAATTAAGTCATCGATAAGTTAAATTTGATTAAAAAAAATTTAAATAACTAAAAATAAATTGAACTAAATTGATTCGTTTAGTTAAACATGTGACTTGTTTTACCAGTCAAAAGAATTTATAAATGTGAATGTACTTTGGTACATCAACCTATTTACAAGCAAAATATAGTATATACGAACAGTTTAAAGAAATCGCATAAAGATGATATTTCATCGAAAATATTTTTATCCAAAATAACCCAATAAAAAAACCATCTTGTAAGCCATCACAATTATAAAATAAATAAATGAAGATACTATCAGATTACTGTTGTTTTGTAGAAATAATTTACTTCAATCTAAACAACACACTAATAATTCTTTGAAATTTGAGCTAAGACAAATATGGACAGAGATTTGGACATTATCTTTGTCTTATGTTGCTCTTTATTTGTCCGCTAATCTTTTTATGTTTGCCCATTTTCTACCAGGCATATTTTCTTCAATACACAAATCCATGATTGGGTTGATTATGTTGGTTTACTTCTCTTCAATCTCCATATTCAGATTCTAATACATTCAATAGTAATGCAAAGAATGGAAGATAGGCAACAGAGGATCTGTGCTGCTATCTAGAAACAAAACACTTGATGATGGAAGGAAAACTAATGCAGATTGAAAATGAAACTAAAGAAACAATGGTTTGGGAAAACCTGTAGCTAGCATAGACAACATTATAGTTGTGGAATACATTTGAACTTGTAGATAATATTATGAAGGTTAGTAAATATTTAGTATTAATAGAATAGAAAACCTTGATAATTCTCTCTACAATTTTGTTTGTATATGGGTTACGTAAGTGTTCGGTATATATAGAAATGTCATTGTTGCTGATAAAAAAAATAAAGTTATCGATACAACTTAAATCATGCATTAAATTTCTAACTAAACCACAGCATAAAAACCTTCATTGTACAAAACTTTAGCAGTCTTTAATTCTATTTTTATAGATAGTAATAGTGCTTGACTGCCTAAATAAACATGCAACAATGCTTTTAAAACAAGAGCAGTATTTAAATATGAGTTTTGTGTAATATATCTGTAACTGAAGAAATAAAAATATGGTGGTTGTGTCTTTAAAGAAATTGTGTTTAAGAGAAAGAAAAGGACGTTTTCTAAGATGCGAAGGTGAATGCATAGTATTAATTGGTGGAGATCAGAATCCATATCAAAATATGGGCAATAAGATAATAGATTTGACTAAACAATGTGTCGGTATGAGCAAATATAATTGCCAATATGCTGTTACTATCTCAGTTAATTATTTTCTAAGCATGTCATTTCAAAGAAATAAATTCTAGGCACGTAGCTATAGTGTTCATCAAAACTGAATCTTCAAAATTTCTAATGCATAGTGTCACTAATCACAGCATCAGGTTAACTCATAGAGATTTTAAATTGTAAACCATACTAATTTATACTTATAAAATATCGTGCATGATGACTTTTGAGAACTACTTCTAAAATAGGTTAAAAAAAGATGCCTTAAATTTGAGCAAGTTAGTATAGTGAGTTCCATTAAACTTTTGAGAACTCAGTTAGTTTATACAATAAATAGTATGAAGTAGACTAGAGTTCATCGCACAAATTATCAATGGTGCAACATTTTTGAAAATTTTCATAACTTGAATGATGTATTCATCTCATATCATGGCTTAAATTAATATGATGTAGAGTTTGAATATTAAATGTACTTAAATATGTTTAAGATATAAATTTGGGTGTAAGCAGGGAAGTGAAAAATAGGATTAGGGATGTGTGTTGTATTATTTTATGTGTAAGAAGGGATAGAAAAGTATGAAATTAGAACAACACTGATTCGAGCATTAAATATCTAAATGCCTGCACATAAACAATGGAAATAACAAAGGAAGCAGAACACCAAAATGAATTGATGAATCTGCTGATAATAGATATTTTTAAAGATTAATCATCCCATATGGAGATAACTTGTTCATGTCAATTTGTTTCTTCATCTATAAAAGACTTTGTATTTTTTGAATTACTTCATTATGAAGGGGGGCTTTTTGATAAAAACATTTCTGGTGCAACATTTCTAAAATTAAGAGTTTGAACTTTGGAGCTATCCCACTAAGCCCTTTTTATTAGTATAATCCAAAAGTTTCATTAAATAATTTATCTTAGTTGTGTAATATAAAGCGAAATAAAAAGATCATGTCTTTATCAGTATAATAGGATGATTGATTAAGAAACATGCAGATATTTTTTCTTTTTTACAATCCAAACTAGTTAATCAACGTAGCTTGTCAATGGCAATAGTAAAACAAAATCAACTTTGCATGACTCGGCATGCAAAATAATACAAAACCTAAATACTTTGATTAATGCATATATGACTTAATTAGTACTTCATGTTAGTTAAGTTTCAATCATTGGGGTTTTAATTTTCTCCTTTCCTTGTCCCCAAGCGAACCCACTACACATTCAAAATTCACAATATCTTAAACTATGTCTAGTTGACAATTCTAACTAATATGGAAGGACAACTTCATCTTAAACAAAATAGGCGTTCATATATTAACAACCCCTATATAAACTTTAATTACCTTCTTAAAACTATCTAGAATTATTTTTTATTCAATAATTTAATTATATATCATGATTTAATATTTATCATTAAAATCAGTTAAAGAGTTTTTTCCACATTATAAAGTAAAAAAAAAATGCATGACGCGTTTTTCTTTTCTATATATATATAGACACAAATCACCTATATTATGAATCACAAGACCCACCAATATTTGGGAATCAATACATCAAATTATCAACCATGTTTTCGACTAATAATACTTATCATTATTATTCTCTTCTGGCCACCATTTTCTCAGTGCTAACATTGGTTTTCCCTTCAGAAGGGCAATTGAGTGCAACCTTCTATTCCACCACATGCTCCAATGTATCATCCATTGTCAGGAATTCTGTGCAGCAGGCTTTGACATCTGATTCACGTATTGCTGCAAGCCTCCTTCGTCTCCACTTTCATGATTGCTTTGTCGATGTAAACTTCCATCTTCCATTTCTTTTTCCCTTCATTCTATCACAGATTATTCATCACTCATGATAACTGTTATTTGTTTCTTTGACTAGGGATGTGATGGGTCCATTTTGCTGGATGTTGGTGGTAACATCACACAAAGTGAGAAAGATGCAGTTCCCAACGCCAATTCCGTTCGGGGGTATGATGTGGTTGACAGCATCAAGAGCACCGTCGAAAGTTCATGCCCTGGTGTTGTATCTTGTGCTGATATTCTTGCACTTGCTGCAGAGTCTTCTGTGTCCCTGGTAATTTTCTGATAACAATCTCTGGTCTTTCAAGTGTAGTGTAGCCGGCTGAATATGAAAATATAATTTCTTTTTCCTTATTCTAATTAGAGTACGATAATATTTAATAAGAGAATCTTTGAACGTATATTATAAATGGAATATTTACAATGTGTTGTTGAAGATAAAGGATATATATAGTATAACATAAAGTTGAAAATAATAATTGTGTTTATAATAAGGTTGTTTAATGAAGTGTAAATATTTGCAGTCAGAAGGTCCTTCATGGACTGTATTACTTGGAAGAAGAGACAGTTTAACTGCAAACCAAGCTGGTGCCAACACCTCCCTTCCTTCTCCATTTGGAAGCCTAGACGACATCACATCCAAATTCTCTGCTGTTGGCTTAGACACAACTGATCTTGTTGCATTATCGGGTAATAACCCAATATATATATATATATATATATATATATTTTATTTTTTTTTCTTTACATCTTATGATTTTTTTTATCCAAGAAAACTGTCATATTTAGTGATAAGAAGTTACTTTAAGTCTAATTCAATTCCACAAAATTGGTTCGATAATAACGGATAAAACATGTCCAACAAACAACAAATATCATTCCCATAAATTCTAAACATAGTTTTAATAATATGTTTAACTTGTTATACTATTGATTCCTTTTATGACACTTTTTATACCATAACAAAAATTTGATTTGACGGATATTTAAAAATGATTTGACGGATATTTAAAAATTAATATTTTCTTTATCATTCAATCGAGTATTCTATTTTTCAATCAAATTGATATATTCGTCGAAAATAGTGAGACAGTTTCCGTAAAATTATTTCGTAATATCTTTTTCATAATTTAAAAAACCAGAGCTTGTCACATGAAGAATAGTGGAAAAATATAATATTGTGTTATATACTAGGAATACCATCGAGTTGAGATGCACATGAATAACAGTTACCAATTGATATTTTTAGTTTTTTACAAAACAGATTAACATAACGAAGGGAGTAATAATTTAAGTTTCGTAATGCACACGAAGTGTTTGACTGAAATTGAAGTTTGATTAGGTGCACACACCTTTGGTCGTTCGCAATGTCAATTTTTCTCGCAAAGATTGTTCGACTTCAATGGCACAGGAAACCCTGATCCTACCTTGAACACAACCTATTTGAGCAGTCTGCAACAAAATTGTCCACAGAATGGGAATGGTGCTACATTGAACGACCTTGATCTTTCAACCCCTGACACTTTTGACAACGACTATTTCACCAATCTTCTCATCCACAAAGGTCTTCTCCAAACAGACCAAGAACTCTTCTCCACTGATGGTGCTTCCACAATCTCCATTGTTAACAACTTTGCCAACAACCAATCTGCTTTCTTTGAAGCCTTTGCTCAGTCCATGATCAACATGGGCAACATTAGCCCTTTGACTGGAACTCAAGGACAAATCAGAACTGACTGCAAGAAAGTTAATGGAAGTTAAACGCACCATTAACACTATCTGCAACAAGTTGTATATTCTCTCATCATCTGCAGTTTTTGATTCTGCATTTGTGTGTGGCTAAGAAAATTCGTAAAGTTTAATGTCTGCATTTGTGTGTCTAAAAGTGCATAAAATGTTGTGAAATGTTTGATAAATTATTATGTTGTACAAATTCTCATGTTTCCTTAAGATGTTGTTAAGTTTCAAACTATGCCGGAATGAATAAATATTTCCCGTGTATTTTGGTGTTTTCTTGTTTTACACCAGTATTGGTGTGTTTGATTTGATGACATAAATCCCAAATCATAGAATTATTGCTTTTTCCTGTTGTTTCGCAGTTTGGATGTGAATATTTTAGAAAAGGATTTGATAATAAGGAAGATTGACGTGTATTAAATCATATAAAGAATAAATGCAAACAAAACAATTATAAGTACCTAAATTATAAAACCCGTGAAACATCCCCGTGTCTTCCCCAATCCTCTTTTTCCATTTTTTTCTTATAATGTATAATGATGTATAAATGTGCTTGAGATCATAGTAACGGATGAGTTAATGGAGGTTTATATCTAGTTGGTTGGTAACAACAACTCTCGTAAGGATTTAAATTTATCCTATCATTTAATGTGAAGTGCAGTTCATATATATTTTGATTATCTCTTCTAAGTGTATATGTAATTGTAATGTAAATAGGGTGTGATTTATATATTTTTTGGTTATGGGTTATGGATGCAGAAATTATTGAAATGTGGATTGCAATGTATATATTTGGGCTGGGTGTATAAGAGTTTTACAAATGATAGGTGCATAATCTTTTGGGACTAGTTTATAAATCCATTCTCTAAAGGTTGTGTTTATAATTAATTGGAATATGAATGAGTTTGTCTCGATGACTATTTGGGATATGAATGAGTTTGTGTCTATGGTTATGTCTATGATTATTTGATATGTGAATGAGTTGGTGTCTATGATTATTTGGGATATGAATGAAATTATAAGAAATCATGAAGTTTAGATATTTGATTGTATGAATTGTGAAAGTTGTGTAATTTGAATTCTCATATTACTAATTGATTTTGTTTTATTAGTTTATAGTTTGTGCAATATAGTAGCCGGTCATGACATTTATTTTATAATCTTCTGAAGATTTAGTATAATTTAAATATGTTTTTGTTAGCTTACATTTGCATGTTGTGGATATGATTTCTATGTTTATATATATAAATGGGAATAAATGTGAAAGTGAAGAGCTTTGGGTTTTTATTAGAAAAAAATCTTTTTTTTTATGTATTTGAATTCAATGGTGATAAATATTATTTCGAAGCCATGTATATTTTGATTTAAATTTTTTGATATTTTTCTTACTTTTGAATTGTTTAAATAAATAAATAAAAATTTTAGTTTTCATTATTTGTGAATAGGGAAATTAGAGTTGTTAAGAATGTTTGGTTTCTCTTTAATTAAATTTTGAGAATCTTTTGTTAAATAATGATCTCTATATGAGTGTGATTTTTGATTTTTGACTTAAAGATTTTAGATAGATCGTGTTTCGGGTGTGGGGTTGAGGTTAACTATCTCTAACACAAAGTTCCAAACAAACTCCAATTTGTTTGTGTTATCCAAGTCCTTCTCTTCAGCACTCTTTATACCGATGGGGTTACCAGCAAAAGGTACTTTGACGTTTAAGTCAGTATGTGATCTTAAGTTAGTATGTGATCATTCGATTATCATAACCAATTCCTAATAATGCAATAAATATTATCATCTACCTCCTTACCTGTGACCTTAAGTTGGTATGTGATCATTCGATTATCAGAGCCAATTCCTAATAATGCAATAAATATTATCATCTACCTCCTTACCTTACAGTGTATTTATAGGTTTTCGAAATGGCTTTTAATTAAGGTTAGCTTAATCACATTTCAAAAGATGATAAGTATATATAAACGTATTCAGTTTGCAACATGATCAATTATCGACCAATCGGCTACTCGCTCTCTAATGAGAGTCGTCTGGTCTACAGGGTAAACAATGAATATGTTGACCGTCTAGTCAACCACTAATAAAGAGGTTGAAGATGTTGATCGCTCAGTCAATTGTTGATCGGACGATCATACAGTATAAATTGTTTTAGAATCAATCTAACATATTTTCGACATATGACATCAGCGCATATTAGATCGGTGGTAGAATACGTATTTTGCATATAATACATTCAAATGTTTTATTTATATATGTATTTCAATGCTTTTGGAAATTCAAAATAACTTCTTGTTTATAAAGATGTATTAAATTAAATGTTAATCAAATATATGACTTTGAATACTTTCTCTTATGTTAGTGACGCCATCACTCACCTCACCTCATTCATAGTTGTTTATCTGTGACCAAAAGATAAGGGATTTGCTTGATTAAAATTATTGTCTTTTAGTTACTATAAATCATTTAATAAATTAAGAAGGGTTATAGTTTGGCTCCAATAAGTTATTCATAAGATTTAATCCACTAAATTAAATCAAGGGACCACAATTTTACGTGATAAACCAATATCTCAGAAAATCATGCCATATTTCCTTAAATTATTTTGCATGTTTCATGGTAAATTAGAATAAGAGTGTATTTGGCAATACAAATAAAATAACTACTAATTATTAACATAAAAGTATTTGATGAAATGTTAAAAGTAATTTATTTTAAGAAGTTTTAACTTATAAATTATAAATAATTTTTATTAATTTATAAATTATAACTTATATAATTTATTTAATTTTCCTTTATTTTTATCTTTTATTTTTTTTAATATATTTTCTTATCATTTTGAATTTCTTTTACCTATTATTACGTATTTTTATTTCCGTTTTGACAAAACATTACAATTTGAAGTAATGATATTTCATTACATGATTATAAAGGAAAAATACACAGAATGAAAAATGTAACTTTACTTAAATTGATAACTAAAACAATTAATTTATAAAAATTAAATTTGATTAATACTTATTAAATGAGCTAATTTAGATAAAATTACTCATATAAATAAATAAAAAATCATATATAACTTTTAAAAAACAAACAGAGATCTATTAATATTTCTAATAAGAATTTAATAATATTTTTTAAAATTTAAAATCATAGTTACACATTAACATACCTTTAAAATATATATATATATATATATATATGGGGTTTGTTAACACGCGTATAGAAAATATGTCTGATGACAAAGGGTTTCTGATTTTTTTTTTTTTTTCAATTGACAGAGAAAATGTTGGAGGGAGAGAGATGAAAAACAAAGGGTTAAGAGGAACGAGGGAGGTAAGGGTTTGGGGTTTCTTTTTTTGTTTTTAGTTTTGAGAATGAAAATTATTTAAATATCCTTGACCTTAAAACTTAGAATCCATGATAAATGAGGGTATTTTTGTCTACTATAATCCGGTACACATTGTTAAAACGTACCAACTGAAAAACAAACGTACACGTGTTAACAAACCCCTATATATATATAACTTATGTATAACTTATGTAATCATGGTCTTTTATATTATTTTACATTTATCAATTAATTTTAATTAGTCTCCTAAACATAAGTTAATAAGCTGTACTTTATCCATTAGAAATAACTTAGTAGTTAACTTTCTAAAAACCTAAAGTTTTGTGTTTTAACTATAAAATTTCTTAATTAGAATAAATTTATGAAAGTAAGAAACTCAAGATGTCAACTCATCTCTAAGCTGAACAAATTTTTCCAGCCATATTTTAACTGATTAGTGACAAGATGAACTAAACAAAATTCAAACCTATTACGTTAGTCAATCTTATGATGATAATGATAGAAGTTTTACTCAACCATCTCCTAATTGACCTAGCTTTATTTGAATTTATTGTGTTATAAGAATTATAAATCTCATGTCTCTTTATTATATCCATTCCTACACTTTAGGTTACGGAATTTGAAAATGCTGAAAATATATATTCAGAATGACCTTCTTTGGGTCATCAAAACATTATTATAAAATGTTTCACAAAAGTCATTTTGTGCATGTGTATAAGCACTTGTTTAATAGCAAATCGTGAGGGAAAACATGCAAAGAATCCGGGAAATCATCAATAATTCAACCTTTTTAACTTGCATTGTTCTATATCATTTTTGCTTTGTCATACTAATTGCTATGAAAAATCACATATATACCAACAAAGTATAATAAACCGTACTAAACTTTCCTAAAAATATTGAAATTATTGAAATCATGTGAGTATATAATGACTATACTGTGAGAACCAAGAATATATAATGACATGTTGTATATGTTTATTTAATGTGTTTTGTTTCATGAATAATTTTTTGTTGATAAAAACGTAACGTATATTCGTGTATCCTACTTTCTTTAACGATCTGCAATCATGTGACAGATATACCAAGAGAGTTGGTACATTTGTCCACTTATACGAGTAGCTTGAAGATGCTAACTTTGTGGAGCCAAAACAATTAGTTAAATATCTAACTCCTTTACAGGTACACATATATCTTGTATTTTAATTTTTTTATTGTTTCATTATTAAAATACATTTTCACATTTTTAAATAGTTGCATATATAAGTACTTCCTTAAGACGGGAAGGAAGTAGTTGTTGGCTAGTTATGTAGTTAATTAAATTTTAAAATTCGATGTGTTTTTAAATATGATAAGTTACTAAGTCAAAAATTTCAAAATCTAATAAATTCCTAAATTGAATTTCCAGATCTTTTGAGTTCCTAAATCAAATTTCGAAAACCAAAGTTACTTAATTAGATTTTTAAATCTGATGCATTTCTAAATCTAATTAGTTATATAAAAATCCAAAGATTTCCTAAACTGAATTTCAAAATCTTGTAAGTTGCTAAACTAAATTTTGAAATCCAAGTTACTAAAATAAATTTCCAAAATCATATTTAAATATTTAACATGTTCCTAAATAGATATAGTTACTTAACTAGATTTTAAAATTTGTTACTTTCCTAAAAACAATTGAAATTCAGTGTTTTCCTCATCTAAATTTTGAAATTCGGTGATTATTAAAACTTTTTTTCCTAAAGCTTTTGAAATCTGGAAAATAATTTTGCAAACTAGATTTGATAATCAGATGCAAAATATAATAAAAATAAATATTAAATCTAACCAATTTTCGTTAAAAAAAACCGTATAAGTGAAAAAGAAAAGAACGAAGTTAATGCATGAAAAGGTAATTGCAAGAAAACAAAAAGTTAAAGTTGAAGAAAAGAAAAAATAATATTGGAACAGTTTCTGAAATTGACTTCAGAATGCAAAAATAAATAAATATAACACTTTCTATAGTAAATATGTTTGATAAACAATACCTAATTTATTATTATTATTATTATTATTATTATTATTATTATTATTATTATTATTATTATTATTATATAGAGAGAGAGAAGGGACATATTTGATATTACAGTAAAATTGAAGGTGTAAGAAGAAAGCCCGTGGTGGTGGTCGAGAACAAATCAAGCCCACACAGTCTAGTCTTTTTATTTCAAATATATGTTAACGGGCCTCATACGAAGTATAGGCCCATGCTTCTCGTATACAAAGTGAACAACGGTTTCTTCTAATTTTGTGTATATTTCAACACAAAAAGTCGTGTTTGTAAATCCAATCAAATATCAATTGATTCAATTAAAAAATATAATAAAAAGTTCGAAAAAAGATTTAGAAATTTATGAGCTAGCACATTTACATAGACGAGAGGCATATTTAAAATTGGAAAAAATCTTTTTAATTACTTTTTTAACAATTTTTTTACAATGCATACATGACAGTGTTTTATTGATAGGTTTTAAATATTTTTCAAATGTAAATTCAAATAGATCAATAAAATGATGACACATGTCCCGTTATTAAAAAAGTTGTCAAAAAATATTGTCAAAATATCATTATTTTTAAAATTTTGAATATAAGTGGGGATTTTAATAAAGAAGAAAGTGTGAAAAGGGCATGATTGGACACACGAGTGAGTGTATGTGAAGGCATCTTATCTGCAGTTTCCGTTGTTTATGGTCAACAAAACTTGGCACCATCATCATCATCATTCCAAGCTTCAGCCTTCTTTTTATGCTTCCATCATCAAACCCAATATTCCATTTTCTCCCTTAATCATTACTCTTTTCGACAAACTTTCATTATTCTTTATCATTCTTATCATAACTTCCATAATTATTATAATAATTATACACTCATCCCTTTCAATCTCACCCATGCATGCTCCAATTTCCTCTCTCATTTATTAATTTCTTATTCCCCAAAATCATGCAACAATAAAACTGATTATTTGGTTTGATTGAAAGTAGTGTTGGGCCACCAGCTTCTGAATTGTAGTAATAATTATGTATGATGAGAAAGTAAAGATTTGAAAAGGGTTAATTTGGTGAGAGTAGGGAATAAGTAGAATGTGATGAAATAGAGAGGCAAGTGCAAATATTTTAGGGTAACTTGTCCCATGCTTTCCCAACAACATGCAGCATCCCAGGTTGGAGAAGTTTAAGATTATGATGGAAATCATTATCATCATCGTAATTAACTAAAGAGAAAACAAAACATGTCTCATGTCTCATGTCTCATAATTACTTGTGGGGGAGCTAAGAACTTTTCTAATACTCCTTCTTACAATTTTAATATTTATAATCTATTTTAAGATCATTTATGTTCATAATTTACAATATCTTACTTTCCTAATTTATTATTACGTAACTTATCTTAAACATAGGTGTCAAATAAAATAAGAACAATCCTATCTAAGAAACTTAAAAAGTTAAGAGAAATACAAAATCTTTTAAAAAATTAAAATTGTATGATTATTCTCAATATGGTTGGAAAAATCAAATCCATCTTAAAAGACTTGTTTAAAGCTTCAATACCATCATTTATGGTTAAATTTCGGATCAATATAAATATTGTTTTAACCTTTATAATAAACAATACCCTTGACATTAAAAATAGAAAAAAAATAATAATTTTGAAATCCATCTTTGTCTTATTTATGATGATTAAATTTACAATTAGCATAGAAACTGAATTTAGTGCTACTAAACATTGTAATCTACATCCATATAAAATAAAATCAATATAATAAATATAAAAAAATATACTTTAAATTTTTCTTACAACAAGAAATGTTAATTTTATTATTTTCTTTTTAAAATATCAATAGAAATAACGTTTTTCTTATCTTAATTGATGTTACTAATTCGTGTTAATTTCAAGATCAATATTATGATTTACAGACTTTTTTAGTATTTTCAGCATAACAAAAAATATTATTTAAATCGTGGCATAATCTACTACTTATTCCTTTTAATTATTTTTTATATTTTCTAATTTAATCTTTTAATTAAGGTGTCATTTTTTAATGATGATAAGAATATTTTTTTCCATCTATAATAATATTTTAATAAAAAAATTCAAATTGACTCATTGCAAGTTTATTTTTCATAGCACCGAACACTATGGCATATGAGAATTCAGCTTGTAAAAGTCCATTTGAGAAATTTATTTTATTACCATAGGAATATTTGTAAGAATTAGAAATATGACTATTAGAATATATAGGTGTTTTAAAATAATGAGATCAGTTATTTTATTTTAAAATAAGTTGATAAAATAAATAAAATTTTATAACCTTGTTTCATTTTTTAAAATTCACTTCATTTTTCTCTATCTTTTTTTTTACATTTCCTTACTTTGATTTCTTGTTTGACAATCACGAGGTTCTTAGAGAATTACGGCAAAGTACTCTCCACTTTCACCCGATTGATTTTTTGTTTAGGACAAATAAATTTTTATCTCTTTTCTCGGTCTATGATCTTGCGTATCAAATTTGTCTCGCATGTATCAATTGAGTTTCTTCTTTGATTTTTGGTTAACTTTGGGTCCCATGATTTCATTCTGATAATCATTCTATCAATTGTAGGCGTTCTCCTAAAATTTTTGGTGGTGGAAGCTTCGGGCAAGTAATTGTAGAACTGTCTTAGTTTCCCTAAGGTAAGGGGAGCTAATTTGCTTTTTATAAATGTAGTAAGATGGTTGAAATCTGTTAAATTAGGTGTATGTAATTATATGAAAAAGTGGTGATGTTAAATTGGGGGAAAAGTGTTGAGTGATTGAAATTTTAGGATGTATTTTCATACTTTTGAATGTATGATTGTTGTTGTGAGTTGTTGCATGATGAGCTTAATATATTGTTGAGATAAAATGGAAGTAATAATGAAATTACAATCCAGTTGGTAGCTTGAATTGATGATGCAGGTATGTCAATTTTTGGAATAATGACCAAAATGTGAAATTTGCAATTTGGTATTTCTTTTGGAGTGTTGTATTATTTGTTAGCATCATTAGATCGTCAAATTAAGAAGGTTAAAGTAGGGGGATAAATTGAGTTCAAATCTTACTTGTTTTGGAGTGAAAATTTAGGGGGTTTAGTAGGTAGGTTTTTTAGTAAGTAGTTGGTTGGGAAAAAGGGAAGTTTAGGACTGTTATGAAGTCCATTTGGACTTGTGAGAGTGGTTAAACCTGAAAATTTGGTTTAATATGCAGAAAAGAGTTGGTGCTGATTGGTTGAAGTGATTTCGGGTCCATTAAGGGGGTTTTGAGTATAAAATCTTTAAAGGACTAGTCTTGTGGAGTAGGAGTTGGTTTAGAGTCTATTGTTGAGTCAATATACACGTGTTTGTTCAGTAAAACCAGTGTCGTGAATGGTAAAAGAGGTAGAAATGAGATTGGGTGGTCTAAAGAGATTAATTTGGTTTGGAGTGGAAATTTTGAGTACAATGTTGTTTCCAGGGGTTTCTTACTATTTATAGGATCTTAAGAAGTATTATAAATTGTGGGAAAAGGATGTAAAGAAAAAGAGAAAATGGGATTTGTCATGGCATTGAGTGGCCCTTTTTGGGCACTTGGGTGCCAGCTCTTTGTCTCGAAGGCGATGAGCGCTAGCTAGTAAGGTTGCTTTTTAGAGGTTTTTGGGTATTCTATGATACTTGTTTGGGTGATTTTGATTCTTTTATGGGTGTTTCATGATTTGCTATGTTTTAATGAAATATTGTGAATGAGAATTCCAAGGAGGAAATCTCTTGTGAGTGGTTTATGGGGAATTAGTATAAATTGTAAGAAGCCGATATGGAGGTTATCCTAACACTCTAATGGCTATTCATGCTCAATTAGAGAGTGATGAGTCATGTCGTGAGAGGAGTAAGATGTTTTAGCCTATGGGCCTTTCTTCATGGCGGCAAAGAGTATTTTTACGGACTAACCTTGTGTGGCAGCGTTGAGTGGGTTAGTTGTTTCACCACACAAGTGCAAAACCTTCCATGGCTTGACAATTATACTATATAATAAAGGGTTTGGCCAAGTCTAAGTCAGTAATTGAGAATGGTAATGGTGTTATGTTTATTGTGTGTTTGAAATTGTATGTTGCACTTGCCTTAATATAAATCATTGTTTTACAGTTAGCTTACCCTTCTTGTATGTTTCTTGGTTGTTTCTTCTATATATTATTCTTTTGGCGATGATCATTTGGTGGGTGTGAACAGAGAAAAATTATGTGACGATTGAGGAAGCGTTAGGCGGAGAGGCTTCTAATGTGTAATGATTTTAGTAATTTATTCTCTTAGTGTTATATTTTCTTGGTGGTTTTTGATACACCATTCTTGTACACAATTTTAATACTTATAGTTGTTTTATATAAAGTTAGTTTTATGATTATCTTAGACGGTAGAAAATGATTTTATATTTCTTTTCTAACTTGTTAAGTGATCTATTTTATTAACTGTGTGATGCTTCCTTTATGATTCAATACTGTATTTGGAATGTTGCAATATTTCTTGGAAAAATTATCAAGAATAGAATATACAATAACACTATAATTGATAAAAAAAAATTATTTATATCTAACGCAAAAGAGTCCAATAAAAAGAAAATAAAACAGCATACATAAAACATTAAAGTGGAGTCTTTTTTTATTTTAAACTTTAAAAACCCTCACATTCTGTTTGCTAAAAAAAGGGACTGCATGTTATTTCAAATAGAATTAAATTTAAAATAGTTTTCCTATACAAAATGATGACATTAAACGTATAAAAAAATCGATTTCTGATGTAAAAATAAAGTCATGTTACCTTAGTAGATATTGCACACAATATGCTGTGTTAAAAAAAAAAAAAAAAAAAAGTCCAACTATTTATGTTAAAAGAAATTAAAAAAACTGTAGAAAAAAAATTTAAAAATGAGAATCTTTACATTTAAATAATTAAATATAAAACATTAAAATTTTAAGAATATTTATTTATTTTTATATGTAAAACTCCAGAAAATGGTATTTTTAAAAGTGATGGTACTCTTAAAATAGTGAGAATCAATTATTTTAATATTAAACGATTTTATTATAAATAGTTTTGTTATAAACGAGTTTCATTATTTTAAAACATATCATCTCTCTAGAAACCACTTTTCTAGAGTTCTTTATCTTCTCTCTAAGATTTCTTGATCTCAAGTCATCTATTTGCGATCAGGAGGTACCTAGATGATCACAGCGTCAATGTCTACCATTCTATCCTATCAATTTGGTGTTTAAAGCAAGAAAGTTTTCCTCCCTTTCCTTGATCTTTTTCTTAATCCTTGATCATGCAAATAGGAACTGTTTTGCATGTATCAAGTGATCTTCTTCCTTGATTCTTGGTTTTCTGTGATTCTAAAGTTGGTCTCCAATCATCAATCGATGGCTTGTAGGTTCTCTAGAAGTTCCTTGTGCCGCAAGAAATCTGTCGAGCGTTTATGGGTTTTGGAGCTGTTGAGTCGAGGTAATGGAAGCTAGATTATTGCTTTAATTAGTTGTTTGACATGTATGTGTGATGAATTCTGTGTTATTTTAAATGTTTGCACTAAATTTAGGTTGTTGTGAATGATTTGTATTACATGCAGTATGACTGCTTGTTGTAAATTAATGAATTGTAATGATGAACTGATTTCAGATGATAATCAACGTGTTATGAGATGTATGGAAGGATAGAAATAAGTTATAGGACTGATAGGCTGTGAGGAGAGTCTCAAATGTCAAATTTTAAGGTAATTTAAAGAAGTGGGGTAGTGAAAATGAGAATTAGAGGTTAGATGCTCACTTGGACTGTTGGACCACTGTTTTGGCTTTCGCATAGCGAATTAGAGTCTGGACCACTGTTTGGGCTTTCGCATATCGAATTGGACACCTATGCGAGGGGTTGAGGTCTTAAGTTCTAGTTTACTCTTTATTTCCTTATTCTGGTTTGATTTTAAAATAAATTTTTAGACTCAGTGTGAGGTATGTATGATGGTGTATTATAGTATTTGGTTGATCATGTTATTGATTATGTTTTAAAGTAAAAGTATGGTTTCAAAGTGCTGAAAGTGAGATCTCATGGTGAGACTCAAGTAAGTTTAGAATGATTGTAGGGAGCTCAGTCTTGGGGGTTATCCTGAAACTCCAATGGACTTTCATTCTCACGTAAAGAGGATTGATCCATGTCATGAGAAGTAGCAGGAGGTCTTAGTCTTAGGGGCTTCCAGTATGCTCCAAGGTCGGAAGAGACTAACCTCGTGAGTGTGGTAAGGTGAAATCCATTGGCAATGGCTTTGCAAAGCAGTAGAGGTCATCACGAGTGCACAACCCGCCATAGCTCGGCAATCATTCTAAGTCTGGACAATCAAAGTCAGTGTTGTGTCTTGCATAAATAGTCTTGATTTGTATAATTGTATGTAATGTGTTTGATGAGTATGTTGATTAATCTTTTATTTAAACTAGTTTACCCTTGCTCTTTTGTGGTTTGTATTTGCTTGTTATTTCTCTTTTGCGATAATCACCTTAATGGTGTGAGCTTAGGGATACAAGCTTTCAATGGACTCAGCGGGAGATTGGAGTAAAGCTTGTAGTGTAAGTCAAACTTTTGTTTTTCAGGTGAAGAATTTTATTTTTCGCAAATTTATAATTCTTATCATATCATTATCCATGTGATGTTTCTTTTGGATATTACAATATATATATAAAAACACAATAAAAATAATCAAATTTATTTTAAATACCTTGAATTTCTATATTTTTTAAATTTATATTTTTATATTTATTCTAAAATAAATTTCTATTTTTTTCTATTTTCAAAAGTTTTGAATTTCAATTAAAAATTCTATATGTTTTTATATTTTTAAAAATTTTATATATTTTTCAAAATATTTAATAAATTTTAATACTTTTTCTATTTTAAAAAATTTTATAAATTTCAATTAAATATTTAAT
This sequence comes from Vigna radiata var. radiata, assembly GCF_000741045.1. NCBI lineage: Eukaryota > Viridiplantae > Streptophyta > Magnoliopsida > Fabales > Fabaceae > Vigna > Vigna radiata. Next base: position 2,718,393 of record NC_028358.1, on the reverse strand, counting down.
ATTTGGTTATATTTTTTTATTTTTTTATATTTATTTATAAATTAAAAAAAATTAAAAAGAATCCTATATTTCTATAATTTTAAATATTTTTATATCTTTTCCCAAATAAAAATTATATTTTTTTAAACAAAAATAATAATAAACAGCATTTATGACGTATATTGGTAATGGTGGTAATAAAAATGTGAAAGAACTGGAAAAAAATTCGCAACACCCATGACATAAAGATTTGTCTAACATGAAAATGATTAAGACTTTAAGACTTTTACTGCTGGGAACTCCAATTTTATTACCATACCCAAATGACTTACCAGTTAAGGAGAAAAATTGTATGGTTACTTTACTTTCTGAGTCAGATCTTGGTGAAATATTTTTTTCAAATCTGTATCTGATCAATATCCATTTTAAGAATTTTAATTTATTTGTTATTATCCAAAATAATACAAAATTGACTGATCACTTTTTTTTTTTATTGAGTTGTAAGTTAAAGAAAGAGGAAGGATTAATAATGAGTTTATTAGATGAATTATATAAAAAGAATTTAAGATATTTGTGTTGAGAAAAGGAAATGAAGAAAGTATTTTTTTTTTTTGGGTCGAGTGGAATTTCTGAGCAGTTTTGTCTAATAGGGTTGGCGTATATGGAAATTATGGGTTGGATCATGTTGACAGGAACATGGGTAGTCATCATTACAAAAAGATTAGAAATAAGTGATTGACCATATCTTCATTGAGTTCCCTGCATATAGATTCTATACAGTATAGTAGCTACATCTGGGCCTAATGCCTAACACTGTATCTATATATATATTATTTATTTATTTATTTACATTGCAAGGACACAACACCTACAAGATTGGGATAATTAATTGGACACTAAACCTACCCTTACTTACATAGGGCATTCACGCCATGGAGATTATTTAAAAAGAAAGGACAAATCAAGGAACTTGAGGTTGAAAGACAAAGCACAAACTTGTAACCGATTTTGAACAAAGTGGAGTCGATTCTATACTCTTATGTATTGACAACGTAACCGATAATGCTTAAGAGGAGTAACGATTTCAGCACGTTGAAATCGAATACGTGATCATTTGTAATCGATTCTAGTTATTTCAGTTTTATGTAACCGATTCTCGGACTTTAGAATCCTTTTGGTGTCACGGGATTGAATGAGACATGTAATTATGTTAATTACCTGGAGTGGCTGAATGCTTCAATGATGTATACACATTCATATGACCAATTTAGACAAGCTATTTTCCAAGTAATCTACAACAATAATTTTATTTTGTTGTTGAATGTGTACAATGTGCAACAAAACATTAAATACCATAAACGACATTGTATGGTTATCTTATAAACCTAATTTAATCTCACAAAACCAGTTTGTAAAATGAGGTTTGTACTTCATTTATATATTATAAATTGGTTTTATCTCTAGTCAATGTGGGACTTTCAACACACCCCCTTCACGTTGAGTATAGACATCTCATGCGTGATAGTTAAAATTGGATGGTCTAATAACGGTCCGACAACGGATAGAATAGAATTACCTAAAAAACAAGAAATATCGTTAAGATAGGCTCTAACCATAGTTATGATACCATAATAAAAAGATTTAAAGAATAATTCTGATATATTATTTCAAAAAGTAAAATACCATATATATATATATATATATATATATATATATATATATATATAGATTATATAATTCTTCATTTATTAAAGGAATAACAGAATGACAGATATACACAAATTATAATAATATCTAAATTATAACTAATAAAATATCTTATTGTCTAATATTCAAATATTTAACTATCTTAATAGTTGGTCATACATAATTTTTTTTAACTCCCTCTACATACGGTTTATAGATTTGCATTGTTTGATTAGTTTATTCATTAAACTTCCGCTAATCAAATTGTTTTTGGAAGAAAGGTGAGTGAAATAAATGTACATTCCTGACAAGGTTAATAAAATTATTTCATTTATGTTACATGAAGAGGATTGACAATTTTTGTTTCCTTTAGACTATAGAATAATGATTGTGTTATTTAATTGTTTTTTCCTTTAGGCTCGTTCGAACAACTCCCATTTTTATTTCAGTTTTTTAGTTAAATTTAATTTGACTTTATTTAAATAAAATTTTATTTCATTTTTAATTAATTTTAATTTTTTTATTACTAAATTTTTTTTTCAACAAATATGTTATTAATAAATATCATTTTATATTACTTTTATCACTAAGAACATTTTGATAATGTTTAATTTCTGTTTATTAAAACATTTGTTTATAATTATTGATTAAATTTTACACAAACTTTATTCTATGTTTATTCTTTAAAATTTCTTTTGAAAAAGTAATACATTATTTATTTTCTAATCCCCTCAAATCAATTCATTTACCCTTCCTAAAACTGAATTATGTTCTACTTAAACAATTACAACATCTTCATTTTTGTTCTCATGTAAAAGACTTTGTATTTTTTATAATGTGGGTCTTGATTATTGAATAAACTAATTCTTATGTAATTTCTTTCAGAAAATAAATATAACATTATAATAAAACTTCACAGGAGAAATTTGCCCAAATTGTTTCATAAATTCACAACAACAAAAAAAACAACTTAATTAATGAGGTAAAAAAAAATCTAAAATAACATAAAATGCATGAAAATCATAGTTTTACAATCATACCATTCACTTTTTTCTAAAACTGTTTCTTATAACTTTTTTTTTCTATATCTCTCCTCTAATTATATCATATATCTATAAACTTACCACTTTTTATTTATTTTTTCTTGCCCAAAGATGATTTTTAGATAACCATTGGGTGTTCATGAAGATTTTCCATCTATAGAAAGGAACATATCACCTGTTATCTTTCTAACACAAGTTTTTTTAACTTCATAGTTAATAAAAAGTTTCGAATGTGAATCATATATATATATATATATATATATATATATAATATAAAGCATGAAGCTTGACTAAAATTACACCAATGGAATTGAAGTGAGTTTGAAAAAGGCATAGTACAGTAGAAACTAACGTACAAGTTTCAGACGATTCAATGAATTTTAAATCAATCAAGATCCAATAATTGTGCAGTGAGGACATTGGGTCCCTCCTCTGCAAGTACCATTTTTTTTTCTTTTTATTTTACAAATAATAAATTTCCTTTAAACATGAAAAGTATTATTATATATATTTTTTAAAATGAATGGAAGAAAGAAGTGTAAATGTAGGAATATGATGATATGATTGATGATAAAAAGAAAGGAAAAGAAATATTGAAGGGAAAAGAATAGAGTGATAGGTTAGGGTAAGGGCACAAAAGATCCGACGTACAAATGATTGCTGCTCCATAGATTGTCCCCTTAAGCCGTTGCAGCACGTCCCAATCACTAACCCTAATATTGTATGCACTCATCTTTTCATTCTCTTCTCACTCTTCTCTCACCCTCTTTCTAATATTCTACTATTATTCCTTTTAATTTATCAATAAATGTTGTAGACTCAATAATCCTTTTACAAAGGGTGAGTATTTTTTTTATAACCTATAAAATGGAGTTCTAGATTATGGATAGATTTATTGATGAATTTTTTAAAAATTAATGATTTAAAAAAACTAAATTATTAACAAATTTATACACATATTTTAAAAAATTTAATTACCTAACAAATTTTAACATGAATGGTTAAACTCAATGTGAAAAAATTGACGTTATTTTATTGATGAAATTTAGTATTAAAAATTTTTGTTATTTTATTGATCCATGATTCACCAACAACCTTTTATGAGTTTTTTAACATTTTTTTAAGCTTTTTAATGTGATTATTTACCACTTCTAATTATGGAAGTTGATAATTTGATCTTTTAAATACTATAATTTTACTCAATATTGTTTAAATAATTTGCATATTTAATTTTTTTTCTCAAATTATGTAAGTTGATACTTTAATTTTTCAATACTATTTATAATAAATAGTTGATGAATTTGATGTACGATGTAAAGAAATGACTCAAATCAATCTACTTTAATTATATCGTAATAAATATAAAAAATAAATAAGAAAAAATATCTTTAATTGAGTGAACCCACTAAAGTGTGGTGGGTCAAATGGAGTTACAAAAATTCTAACACATCAAAAAGTGAGTTATGTTAAGTTGACTCATTTTTAGCTTGCTTGTGGTGTATCAACTCACGTGAGTCAAGTTAACTTATTTTGACACACTTATCAATACCTCACAAGAAAAATTAGAATTTTATAACTTTCAACAAACACTAGTGGAAAAATACATTTCTATGACGACCTATTATGATAGATAAAAATTATCCATCATAATAGGTTGACCAATGGTAGAATGATAATAAAAGTAAAACATATTATAATGTAGCTTTGTAAATCAGTTATAATATGAAACGCGGTGACAGACTTGTAAATAAGTTTAAGACATATTATGACATAGTTATGTATATCAGTTATAATATGAAATGCAGTGACAAACTTGTAAATAAATTCAAAACCTATTATTACATAGATACAGACACCTTTCATAAGGTGTGGAAATTTCTTGATGTATTATGACGAAATTTTAGAAATCAGTTATAATATCTCTCGACCTCTCTAATTTTTCACATTTCCCTCCGCTATCTCTAATTTCATTTCACGTTCCTTCTCACTCTCGTTCCTTTCTTCCGTTCTATGTCTCTAAACCCTTGCATTTCTCGACACTCCTCCAAGAACACTCCGAGAACACTCCTCCGCACCAGTGCTTTTCTCGGTTTCGAGAACACTCCTCCCTCTGCGCAACTATGGTTGTGGTTTAGGCTATAGAGAGAAGGAGAGCTAGGTTACGGAAAGGCGAAGGCCAATGAACTAAACGCATTGTTTCTACGACTAACCAAGTAGTTATAGAACCTTCGAAGGTTGCTTCCGCCTCCACTTTTCCTCGAAATCATTGAAGTCTTACCAAGTAGGTTTTCTGATTCATAGTTCATATTCTACTATTTGTTTTTTTCCTAAATTTTTATGTTTTTCTTCTATTAATTTCACTAATTTCTCCTAGACTCTGCTATCTCTAATTTCATTTCACGTTCCTTCTCACTCTCGTTCCTTTCTTTCGTTCTTCGTCTCTAAACCCTTGCATTTCTTGACACTCCTCCAAGAACACTCCGAGAACACTCCTCCGTGCCCGTGCTTTTCTCAGTTTCGAGAACACTCCTCCCTCCGCGCAACTATGGTTGTGGTTTAGGCTATAGAGAGAAGGAGAGCTAGGTTAGGGAAAGGCGAATGCCAATGAACTAAAAGCACTATTTCTACGACTAACCAAGTAGTTATAGAACCTTCGAATATTTCTTCCGCCTTCACTCTTCCTCGAAATCACCGAAGTCTTACCAAGTAGGTTTTATGATTCATAGCTCATATTCTACTATTTATTTTTTTCCTAAATTTTTATGTTTTTCTTCTATTAATTTCACTAATTTCTCCTAGACTAGTCGGGACTGTGTTTAAGTTGTTCATCATAAATTCCTTTAAATTAGGGATTCTTGTATCTTTAAAGATACAAGAATCCTAAACCACTTACTGATGAGACAATTCAACTTGTCACATTTTATGTCTTCCAAAAAAAATTTATGTTAAGTGTATCTCATTAAAAACTAAAACATAATCAAATGGAAACCTGGTTGATAAAAATCAACTTGAGCATTTTTGTTCTTTGTGTTTAGTTGCACAGGCTATAAAAAGTGCTAGTCCATGAATCTCCTTCAACTTCTCTTTACCTAAATTCTTTTTTATGTGATTAGATTATCAGTGAAACATAAAATATCTCTTTTTTAAAATATATTATTCCTCCATCCCCAATAAAAGAGAACAAACAAATATAATACCAATTAAAAAACAACATATCAAACATATAACACATGCAATATACAAAATTGTGTATATTATACTAATTGCATACGTAATATCAACGTTATAAAAAAAAACTTATCATAAACACACATGTATATCTATATAATTAACATCATCATATATAACACAAATATCATCCTCATTATGAGTTAGGTGTTGCTTGAGCAACACTAGTGCAGAAAGGGTTTTAGACGTCGGTTATTTTGGACTTTTAGCGTCACATTTGGAACTGATGTCTATGTGGGTGACGTTAATGAGACGTCGGACATGATATAACCAACGTTTATATAGACGTCGGATGTGTATATAGCAGACCTCTACATAGACGTCAAATGTAGTTACAATAGACGTTTATATAGACGTCTGATGTATCCAGATGCGACATCTATAGGTCCTGGAACGTTTGTCCACTATAACTCGTTGGACGTCTGTTTGTGCACTGACAGACGTCTGTAGACGTCGGGCCTGACATTAACCGACGTCTACTAAATATTTTTTTAAATAATTTATTTTTACAATAAAACCACACCTGAAACACAGAATATTGTCCCAGAACATCATAAATAGTTAGTAAACTAATTAAGTAAACTTTAATTAACTTTTACATAAAACAACGCATACCTATCAATGTATGGCATAAGGTATACGTCTATGTTTGACTTAGCCATCCATGTTTGCAAATAATTTTGTTTGCTTTCAACTGTGTTACCAGAACATTGAATGTTCTGAGGTTCAACTAATCCGTAAATGGAAGACCGACCTTGGTCTACAATGACTGTGTCCATGTACCAATAACAACAAAGTTAAGTTGATAGAAACTAGTAATCTAAATAAAACTATTATGGTAGACAAAATTAACTATCTTACATGCACCATAGTTGAATAATGGAAATACTCAACATCATGTCTCCCGCAATGATCTCGGATACATCATTGAATGTGATATATGCTGGCATATGGGCGGGGAGACCAAAACTCTGAAATCCCAGTATATTTGTATTGATCCTTTGTTGAACCTGCGAATTCTTGAAATTAGTTTTGCTATAGGATCATCCTCCGCTTCAACTATGTCATCATCTTCAGGTATTGGTGCCTCATGCATCGGCTGCTTCTGAGGATGTGTGAACTGAAGATAAGAATTTCAAAGTTATCAATAAATATTTTTAAACGAAAATATACAATTACTAATGATTAAAATATTATACCTGTGGTGTAGCAATGTATGTGATGATCAATTCTCTAGGCTAGGCTATAAAAGTTCCTATGGCCTCCCCCACAAACTCAACTTCTGGAGTGGGTACAGACACCTTAGCCTGGGGATCCCAAACCTCGTCAATCATGACACGCCGGTGCTGGGGTAATATGGGAACACCATGAATAGTCTGGCCTCCCTCAACTACTCGTCCGACATCCACGATGCGTGGGGGATCCCCATCAACCAACAGCTCATACTGACCACTATATTTAGTAGGTTCAACGGAAGAACAAGATCCTCTAATGCTGACACGAGGGGGTATGGGAGCTTCAGTGGGCAACCCCAAGGAGCCATTCGTCATGGATTACAGCTTCTCTTCAAGCGCTCTTTGTATTTGCTTTTGTTCTTATAGCTGCTCATTGAATCGATCCTCCATGTTTCTCATGCTTTGGCGAAGTCTTTCCTCCCATTGAAGATCCATATGCCTCAATGCAGCTGAGGCAAATGTCATGCTCCCATCTGATTTCGTCCGAGCAGCCTTCCACAACTTGTACCTAGTAGGTGGAGGTGCAAGGTCTGGGGACTCAAGCCCTAACTCATCCGCTCGAGTCTTTTTAATTTTCTTCCCAAGTTTCGCATAACCACCTCGTGATAACAAGTGTGGTGCATCATTTAGGCTTTGCCTTTCTTGACAGCTAACCTTTTACTGTAAAACCATGTATATTCATAACTATAAAATAATAAAAACTCCTTTTAAGACGTTGTATGTTAAGATAAATATCTTCCATTCCTCACTCTCTCTAAATGCACGAAGTTGCATCCACTCTTCATTTGCAAAGGAATAACACTCACTTGGATTCTCAAGTTGTCTGTCTCCAAACACATACACACGTGTCAACCTTGTCTTGAAATCCCTCCATCTTTTCGATATATGCGATAACACTTTCTTTCTCATCTGAAGTGTGTTTGGAACATCATAATTTAGCTATTTAAAACAAAAAACATGTTAATGACATAATAAGATCAAAGAAATAAGTATATGAAATTTCTTTTAAGTAAACATACCTAAACATCTTGCCATAAGAGGTTCTTCTAAACCTCTGGGACGTTATCCCAAGTTGCATGAAGGATAGAAACATGACATTTTGCTAACTTACCCAGATAACTATTATACCTATCAGCATTTGGCCCTGATGCCACACCTGATCTGGGGTCAATCTTAACATGTCTCCTCTGTCTATCAACGCGTCCGGATGTCACTTTTGGCAATCGTGTCACGCCTCGTGTACGTCTGGTCTGTCCTAATGCTGAGTCTATGGTCGATATACCTGAAAAATATATACATGGTTAGTACTAATTCAAATATGCATCCGAGTAAAACAACATATAAAGTCAAAACAAAAAAAAAACACGTTACTTATTAAGATATTGTTTTCTCCCAGATCCCTTCATTGTGATCACTACGAATTGCATGGATGTCATCGGCAATGTCATCAATTGAGTTTTCAATGGGTCTTGATGCGACAAATGTTGTCTCAAGTACATCAAGAGATTCTTCATCATCATACCCGTGCATGTTTATTCCTTCCAAAACCACTGACCATTTTTTATTCGTTGGATCACTTACGTAGAACATTTGCCTTGCTTGACTAGCCATAATAAATGGTTCATCAGTGTAACTCATCTTATTAAGATCTACCAATGTGAAACCAGAGCCATCTGTCATAACACCAGAATTTATATCAACCCATTTACACTTGAAAATTGGGACTTTAAACCTAACATAATCCACCTCCCATATTTCTTGTATTATTCCAAAATAACTCATTGATGCAGTGATTGGATTTTGGTCTTTAGAACTAACAAAGTGCACAGCCTCAGCTTGTAGTGTAACCCCACTATTTTGAACTCTACTTTTGTCATCTTCTTCCTTTGTCTAAAAAGAAATATTGTTTATATAGTACCCACCATATGTAATGACATTTATGTTCGACCCACGAATAACCTCAATAGAGTTTCAGAAACATGTGGAGTCGCATAAATCTTTTTCTTAAACCATTGTAAGAAGGTTTTGACATGTTCATTAAGATGTCATTTTTCACTGTGTGATGCCTTTATTTCATTAACGTGTTCAGAAATGTAAGGAATCACATCATTAGTGTTGTTTAAGATGTACAAATGAGTTTGATAAACTTCTTTTCTACTAACACTTTGAATCCTCCCACCACGAACACCCTTACCTTCACATTTTCCTCCATGTCTACTCTTAGGAAGACTCACTGGTTCACAACTTGGCATATAACTTGAACAAAATTCAATGGCTTCTTCTGCAACGTATTGCTCTATGATTGAAGCTTCTGGTTGATACTAATTCTTGACATATGCCTTTAAGATTTTCATGTATCTTTCAACAGGGTACATCCAAAACCGGCTCACATATTCGAATTTCTCGGACTAGATGAATAATCAAATGAACCATGATATCAAAAAAAGAAGGTGGAAAATACATCTCCAATTCACATAATAGTCTTATTCCTTCATATATCAAAGTGTTACAAAAACTTTGTTTTTCTTTTTTAGAAAGAGTGTGACAGGCTGTGGGTAGATAGGTGTGTCTTCCTATTGTCAATGGATGTAACTCTGATCGGATTCCTATTTCAGCCAAATCTTGTTGTGCTTTTATTTCGTCTTTGCTCTTCCCTTTCACGTTTAATAAAGTTTCGATGACACTGTCACAGACATTTTTTTCAAAGTGCATCACATCAATACAATGTCTAACATCAAGTTTACACTAGAATGGAGATTAAAAAATATTGATCGTTTCTTCAAAACGTTTTTTGCAAAAGTACTTTTATGATGTTTTTCGAACACAATGTCAATGTTTTTGACTTCGTTGTACACCTCTTCACCATTCTGGGGTCTGGACACAACCTCATCCTCAACACTTCCATTGAATGCTTTTTTCAATCTACGATAAGGGTGATTGTGAGGTAGAAATTTTCGATGTCTTGTATATAGCGTCTTCTGACCATGCTTCAATTGAAGGTAACTAGTGTTTTCTTCACAAATCGGACATGCAAAATGACCTTTAGCACTATAGTCGCTCAAGTTTCCATAGACTGGGAAATCATTTATAGTGCAAAATAACATTGCACGCAAACGAAAATTTTCTTCAACATCTGAATCGAACACTTCGACACCTTCTTCCCACAACAGTTTCAAATCATCAATTAAAGGTTTCAAGTAAACATCAATGTTATTGCCAGGTTGTTTAGGACCCGATATCATCATTGACAACATCAAATATTTTCTCTTCATGCACAACAAAGGAGAAAGATTGATATCATCAACATAACTGGCCATGAACTGTGTTTGCTACTTAAGTTCCCATAAGGATTCATACCATCAGTTGCAAGTGCAAGTCTTAAGTTTCTTGGATCTGCACTAAATTCTGGAAATGTTTCATCAATCTTCTTCCACTGTGGTGAATCAGTTGGGTGTTGAAGAAGATTATCGCACTTTCTTCCGACAATGTGCCATTTAAGGTTCTTTGCATCTTCTTTAACAGAGAACATAAGTTTCAACCTAGGTATTATAGGCAAATACCACATCACCTTAGTAGGTGCACCATCATTACCTTCATCAACAGTTTTTTTGTCAGATTTCTTTTTAAAACGGGTTAAACCACATGTTGGACAATACTTTAGCGAAGCAAATTCCTTTATGTACAAAACACAATCATTGAGACAAGCATGTACCTTTTGATATTCAAGACCCATTTGACATAAAAAATTTGGCCTCGTAATTACGAATAGGTAAAGTATTATTTTCTGGAAGCATCTCCTTCAACAACTCCAACAACTCTGTGAAACTTTTATCGGTCCATGCGTTCCTTGCTTTTAAAGTAAACAACTTCAAAGTTGCAAACAGATGTGTAAAGTTCGAGCAACCTGGGTACAGCGGTTGCTTTGAATCATTGATAAGAGAGTCATACAAATTAGCTCTTCCAAAGTTATTTTCACCAACATCACGTATCATGTCCTCTAAATGATCACTCATCCATTCTTCAACATAATTCGTTCCTCGTGACGAGGTAGGCTGGTCCAGTACTTCTCCATGCCAAATCCAAACGGTATAAGTTCTCATTATGCCGAACATGAATAGATGGTCATGCAAATTTCCTAAGTCTTGTCGTATTTAATTAAGACAACGAACACAAGGACAAAAGTATGTCCCGTTCAAAGAGTTTGCATTTTCTTGAACAGATTGCAAGAACACCGAAACACCCTTCTCATATTCTTCACATATGCAACATTTATTCATCCAGCTTCGATCCATACTATGTTCGTAACATACCTCATCAGTTTCAATTCTTTAACTCTCACAAGGTTAGGTCCTACCCATTCAAAAAAATTATATTTCATAAATTGCTAAGACATGTGCAAAGAAGACTACATCATAAATTTGATAAAATTTCGACAGCATTTCGCATTGTTTCCGAAATACACGAAATGAGAGTAGTCAAGAATGACCACAATCAAATATGCATCCGGAGAACAACATAAATACTGAACCGAAATTTCGTCAATCTTATGCATAAACTCCAATGTACATGTTATAGCAAATATATGAAAAATAATTTTTCCACACTATCCAATCAAGCAATTCAAAATTTAATACAAACGATTAAAAGATTAATCGTTTGTGTTAAATTTCAAACGGAAACTAAGTTTCACTCAATGATATGAAACTAATAATCTAACATGACAATTATAATAACATAACTAAACTTTATCACATGCATATATTAAAAAGCCAATAACACATGCATACCTAAAAGCCAATATCAAATCATACAAAAAAGCCAATAAAATGCATATACACAAAATCCAATAACATGCATACACAAAAGCCAATAACATGAATACACAAAATCCATTAACATCCATAAAAATTAAGTTTTCAACAAAGAAGCTAACCTTTTTAGCAGATTAAATTAGCAATGGAGGGAAATGAAGGAGTGCACGCCCAAAACCGCAAGCCAAAAATGGTCAAAAACACAATCGAACAAGATGCTAGAAACTACAACAAAACGCAACGAAAACTAATTTTAATCGGTTCAAATGGAAGATTTTTCATCAAAGGCTAATTTAATTGGAGTAAAACTAAATTTAAACCGTCCAAAACAGAGAAAATGAACCTGTAAATGAATGTCGCAGAGGAGAAAAGCTTAAAGAAGAAGACGATGAATTATAGTAACTATTTGCGGGTTTGCGTTTTGCAGTTTAAGGTGCTATAGACGTCGGTTCAAGGAGGACCCGACGTCTATAATGTAATTTATTGATAAATATATCCATAAAAACTAAACAAAGTTTTTTAATAAAAATATCCATTTGATAATAAATACTATAAATTACTATAAATTTTACTTATAAATTTTAAAGACAAATCTATTAGAAATTAATATTTCTACTGGTTAAAATTATATTTTACTCGTATATTATTGGTGAATTTTGCAAACTATTACTAACGAAAATATTTATTATTAATGTTGATAAAATCTGCTGTTAAAATTTGTTCGATTGATGATTTTTTTTCACCAATAAAATCCTTTTTATTGAAAGATATTTTCATTATTAAATTATTTTTTGTTGATGATTTTTTTTCAACGATAATCTAACATATTTTTACAGTGAATGTTATTTAATAATGTATGAATAGTTAAAATATTTAATTCATTTATTTATGAAATCATGTTGGTTGACACTTAATTTTTAACTTTGATTTTAATAATACTTATGAATCCATTTATTTTGACATTAATATTAAATATGAAAAAAAAAATTAAAAAAAAATGTTTTCAAGTGAATCAGCTCATTTAACCTAGAATTAAACTAAATTACAAAAAAAAATATGTATGAAAAATAAAGCAAATTAAGGTGAATTATTTTTATACAGTACTGAATCTTGACAAGTCGTATTAATTCACTGTAAGACTGATTAATACTCACAGTACTACTACTATTCACGAGTATATTTATGTTTTGTATCCAACTACTGATAATCTGGGAATATTAATTGTAGATGAAATAAATTATTTGTTTTTGCAAAAGAGGTAGAGAAAAATAAGAAAAATGGTAAAATTGTGAAGAGAAAAAAAGTATATTTGAAGAAATTGAATATTTGAAGAGATATATATATATTTATATATATGAAATAAATGGAAAGAGGAAAAGTGAAAAGGAAAGCAGTGAAAAGGAGATAAAGATGATTAATTAGGTGGAGATGATTAATGGTTGTGGCCAGTCGAGAGCAGTGGAGATAGTACAGTAGAGGTAACTACAAGCATGCAGAAGCAGAGAGAAAGAGAAAGAGAAAGAGAAAGAAAGTGCAGTGACATATAATTATTATTATTGTTGTTTTTCCATGACTTGTCTCTCCTCTATCACGTCATTCCTCTCTTTCTGACACCAAACCTCATCATTACTCACTCACCCCCCTTCTCACGTGACTACTTCCCCATTCTCACGTGCCTCCAAATTCCATTCTTCATTCTCATTCACTCACTCTTGTGACTATCATTCAATTTTCATTCCTTTTATAACTTTATCTTTTTATTTTCTAACTTATTCATAGATGGCTAATAATCTAAATTTTCTAATACTTAGTTTCTGTTCTAATCTATTTTTGTGTGTTGTACTGCATTATACGGAATTATATAAACTAAATCGACAAATTAAAGTCATGTTATAGTTCACATTTTTAGTTTATATCAACCCACTTGAAGACCTAACGTTGGATGGTGTTACAAAAACAACAGCAACTTGGTCTCGTGTGGTAGCATACGTATTCATGCAGCAGCATTGTTTAGAATTATCTATACCAGTTTCATTTCAAAGTCAATGAAGAAGAATATGACCTATGATAAGAACTTTTTTAAAGAAAATAAAAGGATAGTTACGTTATAATATGGTGGGTGGTGGCTTTATTTAATGTTTGTTAATTTTTGTTTTGGTATTATTAGAACAAAAACATTGAAAATAGTTTAATAAGAAATCTTAGACCTAATTAAAATGAATAAAAGAATTTGATTGAATATTGCGTTACGTGTTTAGGTTGAGATTTGGATAGAGTGATTTTGAAGTCATTGAAGAAATATTATAGTCCAAGATTCATGAAACGTGGGAGTTTGATTCCTTGGTGGTTGTTTGGTTGTTTGACCATGTCATTGGCAGTCAAACTGTAAATAAAATTTCATGAAACAATGATGGTGTTTTGGAAGGGATGATTGAGAAATTAAATAAAAAAAATATATATAAAATTTGAAAATGGAAATGGAGGGTTAGATAGAAGAGTGTGACTTTATGGCAATGGTTGGTTTAGAGAGAGAGAGAAGAGGGACCCATCCAATAATTCACGCATCTCTCTCTGCAGCTTATCATTAAAGCCTGCATCACTTCAATTATTGCAATGATCCCAAAAGCATGACATATCTTACCCTCCTCATTTCCTCTGTGTGCCTATTTTTAATTACCACTTCTTTCCAAACCTATCCCTCCCACGCGCATGGGACCACCACTCGCTTTTCTCTTTCCAAACCCTCTCTTTCTTTCTAATTTTCTCACTTTTTTTATCTCACAAATTCATATTATATAACTAAATCATACATATTCTCTAATACTTTAAAACACAAAACAAAAGATCAACTTATTTTAATAATGCTAATTATTTTTATGAATTTTAGTAAGAAAGGAATTCAACCGTAAGAGTCGAACGATCTAGGAAAAGTGAGACATCACTTAAAGATAAATAGACGATCTTATAGCAGTTAGGATCAATATATATCTAGATTGTTAGATAAGATCGAACAGTAACAAAAAGCGTAAACGATAATTAGAGATATTGGTCTGAAATTGGATTGAGATTAAGGTTTCATTAATTTTAAGTTCATGTAAAAAATTATAAATATAAGTTAAAAATAAGAAGTATGGGATCATATTAATTTTGCATTTAATATCTTTGTTTTAAATCTGTATAGATTTAAACATCGAAAAACCTTTGATAGATACTCCTTTGGACAGTTAGAGTGAAGATAAAGATTAAATAATTGACTATCCGAATAACATCTAAGAAAAAAATTATTTAAGTGTTTGAAGTGACTCGACCTCACATCTAAAACAGAAATATTTAAAATTTTGAAGAAGAAAAAAAAGTAATTAGTGAGATTGATTGTACACGTCTAGGCCGACCCTCATTTTAAGGAATTGTTGTCATTGGATACCAATCTTGTTCTTTTTTGTTTAGAAACTTTTAACAATTGGTTTTTGCATGTCTATTTTGAAGATGGTAAGGGTTGAAAAGATGGTAGAGATTAAAGAAGCTTGGCTTCCCCTTTTCATGAACCACAAACTCATTTGCTTACATAAACCAAGATCGAAAGCAGAAAACTTTTGTTGGAATAGTAAAACCCGGTCGGTTTGTCTCTCTAATCAATGCATTATAATAATCCCAATTAGGTCAAATTCAAATCTCGTGCTAATCATCTCATCCACCTTTTTTCAATGTTTTTCTTTCCACACATCACGCTTATTTCTCAAAACAAATCAACTAGTTTTCATTCAATAACATAAAACTATATAAAATCATTCCTTATTTGTTTATTTCAAACGTGCTTTTGCGGCCAACTAGCTGCTCATTCGTACAGACACCTTAACGAACAAACAAGATCAAGATATATATATATATATATATATATATATATATATATATATATATAACAATTTATTTTTCAAAAAAAAAGTGAAAAGTTTACAAATTTAAAAAACCTAAAGTGGTCCATCTTTACAATACCAAAAAATATTATTATTTTATATAATAAAGATTTGCTCTTTTTTCAAAAATATAAACCAATAAATAAGTTCACAGGTTAGTGATTTATTTGGTCTTTTAAGTAACAATAAATTAAAGATTTTTACCTAAAAAACAACAAACGAACAATATTTTTATCATAAATTTTCAGACTCTAACTCGTGAGAATTTTTTTAAATATAAACCAGCAGAGAAATGCATGGGAAATTATAGTTAAAAGCATGTAAGCTATATATTCAATAAAAATTTGCAGCATTTGTTTATTTTTAATGATATTATTCCAATATCAAGTAAGGACTCCAATAATTGAATTTTGTCCTTTATAATAGATTTCATTATGATGGATTTGTTTTTATTATAAAAAACATTTGTTGTGTTAAAAAATTAAAGTAAAATATATTATATTTTTATAAAAATGTGACAATATAGAAACAAAGCCTAAGATATTTCATAGATAACGTGGAAGCTGGAAGCTGGAAGCTAGAAGCAGGTGATTTGACTTAAATGGAAGAGTTGTGGTAATTTAAGTTTGGTTATTATTTAAGTGGGAAAGTGAAGAAATATAATTAATTAGGGAAAATGAAAGGGTGAAAGAGTACAGTTGAACTGTTTATACATGCCTTAATAGACATAGCCCACATGATTCTGTATTGGGTACCAAAGACAAATGATGATTCTTATCATACTGTCATGCATAATGAGAATGAGAATAAGCATGATGGTGACGATAGATGAAAGGCCAACATATATACTGGCTAATCAATAAGACAACAGGAGCAGGTTTATAATCCCAGACATGTCTCTCAGATGATATATCATTTTCTTCTTGTCATCATGACGCTATTTTCTTTTTCCTTCTTCTTCTTCTTTCTTTAGCTTTGTTTGGTGCACCCTCTTAAATTTCACTCTCCACATTTAATTACATGAGCTTAAACTCAGTTCAAAATTGACTACACATTTTCTTTCTACCACTTTTTCCTGCTTCAGTACGCACCACAACATTACACTAAAATGGAATTTCTTTCTATCCCTTTTCTTTATACCACTTTTTGCTTAAGCATTTTATATCGTCTTATTAAATTTCTGATCATGACAACTCTGCCATCAAAAACTCTTAACAGAAACACCATACAAAAATTCTCTTGTTGCTTCTTTAAATTTATTACACAAGTAAGCTTCACCTACCCTTCAAATTAAAACACCAAAATAGGGCTAACTTGATTCACTTAAAACGGTATAAACTGGAAAATAACTAATAGAATCTCAGGCGGCTTTTCTGACCACTAATTATAATTTTCCTTCATTCTAGATTCTCCATACTTTATCCTATCATTTCTTAATTCCATTTGCTTCATTATTTATGTATATACAATAATACAACATTCTCTTGCTTCAGTCTATGTTAGGTTAAATATGCAATATGATAACCCTAGTTTATTCAAATAAATGCTGAATCGGTACAAATACTTTTCCAATTTTTAAAACAATTATTTTTTATTCATATGAATACTATATTTTGATCTTACACGTATAATTATTTTACAACTTACTTCTATCATTATATATCTTTATCTTTGTATAAAATTTGAACCGAATAGATATAGCACAAATATATATATAACTCATTCTCTCTCTTATCTTAAAGCATGAGAAGTGTGTACAAAGCTACCATATATATAAAATAAAATCTTTGTCTACATGGTGGTGGTGTATTTTATGGCAGTGTGGTGGTGGGGGAAGGCATGACAACGGTTGAATATTTAAATAGATTCACGTGCCTTTGTCAACCTGTGTTTGTCGGTCAATCTTTATTCCCACAAAGGCAAGGGAAGAAGCCAACATAAAAAGGCAGTGTTGTTGCTGTTCTTGTTGCTTCTAAGGAGAAGAAGAAGAAGAACAGGTTGAAGTAGAAGAGCTTTTCTGCAACACAACACCAACCAACCAACCCAATGTGCCCTTTCTAACCCTCTTCTCCATTCAACAAACTACAACTATTCTCTGTCGGTACATATATAACAACAACATCATCATCAGTATCTTCAAATTACACAGCTTTTATCCACCCCTTTACCATGGAACTGGCTTTGAGCTTAGGCGACACTTCCAAGCCCTTTACTTTTCTCGACAAGCCTGCTAATTTACCCTCCAAGGACCCTCCTGGGTTCTGCATAGGACCGGGTAAAGGGTTTGATGACAAAAGAAGTGATGCTGAGAAAAGGGGTTCTTCAGATCCACCGGTTCAGCTTGATCTTCTTCCTTTCACTCCCGTTCTCAGATCCCAACCTCCTTCCCAGCTACGAATCCCTTGGCTCACTGAACCATGTAATCCTCTCTCCCTTTTACGTTTCTTTCGCGCACCCAGAGTGGTTCACTCATTCAATCTCATCCCTTTTCACACAAACAACATATTATCGTTGTGTTTTTAGTTTACATTAACAATTTACCTCGTTTGAGTATCAGTTAAAAGAGAAAGTTTTACTAGAAATTGTGAGTCGGGTTTCTTTGTACGAGATTAGACCATAGTAAAACTGATGTTTTTTTTATGTTTGGTTTATCAATGGGTATAAAAAGATGTATGTTTTGTTGTTTAGGATGAATGAACACTGAAAAATTTCTTCCTTTTATTTTATCTTATAGTTTGTTACGATGATGAGAGCTGTGTTGTGTTGTGATGTGTAGCTAAGGTTTGGTGTGTTGTGGTTCCTGACTGTAGGTGGAGCGGGGAGGGTGCTGGACGTAAACCTTTTTCCGGAGGACGGCGACGACGGGACGTCACTGTCGTCGCCGAGCAGTGCGGTGTCGCCGTTTCAGATGGATTTCAGCATGAGAAACGGTAATGCAGAGTTTGGAGGAAGAAACAAGAGGGAACAACAAGAGGGTGAAGGTACCAGAGGCAGTGATGACGAAGAAAATGGCTCAACCAGGAAGAAACTCAGACTCTCCAAAGAACAATCAGCTTTTCTCGAAGAAAGCTTCAAAGAACACACCACTCTCAATCCGGTAAAGTCTACACAAAACAACACCATTTTTTTCCTTCTTTGGATAAACTGTATTAGTTCGTTTGTTCAACCTTTTGAATTCTGTAAATGGGTCCTAAATATTTTTTTAAGTTATTTATTAATTTATAATTTTGACCATAACTTGCAGAAGCAGAAACTTGCTTTGGCTAAACAGTTGAATCTCCTTCCTCGTCAAGTGGAGGTGTGGTTTCAGAACAGAAGGGCAAGGTAACTGAATCTGTAATGAACAACAACCTTGGTTAACATTTTGTTGAAGTTACTGTTAAACATTGTGTTGTGTTGTGTTTGATTTGTGAATGTGATTTCAGGACAAAGTTGAAGCAAACAGAAGTGGATTGTGAGTATTTGAAGAGATGCTGTGAGACTCTAACAGAAGAGAATAGAAGGTTGCAGAAGGAGCTTCAAGAACTTCGAGCCTTGAAAACTTCTCAACCTTTCTACATGCAGCTTCCAGCCACCACTCTCACCATGTGTCCCTCTTGTGAAAGGGTTGCCACAAATTCCACAACAACCAACCAAACTTCTTCCACTATCAATAATGCTTCTCAAATCCCTGTCGAGTTATCTCTCAGCAAGCCCAGAATATTGCCCTTCCATAATGGCCAAGCCCAAGCAACCCAGCCACAAGCCCAAGCTCAAGCCCATCAGATACCCTCTTCATGATCTTCATTCAATGAACATTTTTTTGGATGGTTTTTACATATGATATATATATAATATATATAAATATATAGTTTGATATTATGGTATATCACAGAGGATAAAGACAAAGGATTCACTACCCTTATTTATCGTTTTTGTATATATTTTAGACTTTTTCTTTATCTTCTTTCATTCATCTGTTTTTTTCTTTCTTCTCTTCGATTGAAAGAACTATGAATGATCCTTTTTGTTGATCGGTTAGAATGCACCAAACTTTTTGGTGGTGAAATTGTGAAATGAAAGGCTATTTTTTTTGGTTTGTTTATTTTCCTCTGCCATGATGACAAAGAGCGAACTCTTGAATGACCTTTCTACCCTTAACGTACCCTACTTGCTATTATGTACTTGTAATTTTGCAGAATGGCTATGGAGCTTTTCAAAATTAAGTACTTCAGAGAATAATAATTGAACCATGTTTTATTTTGTGGGAGGTTTTAAATCCTTGCCACCTTTGGTTGCATTAATCACTCTATGGAATGTGTAATTTAAAGCACAACAGCATTTATTCTTAATTAGATTAACTTCAAATAAATGGCTTCGATAAATTGAATCTATGGTTTTCAAATTTAAAAATTTGAGATTTAATTGCTTCTATTCAATTAATATATGGCAACATGGCAAGATTAACTTATGGCCGACGATTTTCATGATTGTTGTTGTAATTGAGTTGTTTTAATTTATGAAAGTTAGTCATTTGTTAAAACTTCTAAGTATGTAATAATTTTGCATCATATACTAATTGCATGCATGAACAATGGAAATTATTAGATCTTTTACACACGATACTAGTGATCCATCTTTATAACTCGTGACATGCTTTTTAATATAGAAGCCAATTATCAGTGGTTTTAAATGTTCCTTAAACATTGTGCAAAGCCTTAAATATCAAGAGTTTATAAATGGAGAAAATATATTCTTTTATTGGCATTACACGTTATTATATTACTATCATTATTATTAGTTATTATTATCTGACAGTATGCATTAACAATGGTGAAGGATAGTGAAGGTGATGATGTGGATAGGTTTAGACAAATCTAGCTTCATTCTTTTTAATTTTATATATATATAAACTTTATTAATTTTATTTATCCTACAAAAACAATCCTCATTGATTTGATGATTATTCTTTGAAAAAGGTTTTGCTATGTAGTATTGAGCAATGGTGATGATGCATATATTGTTAATGGATGTGGAAACCTATATGATAGTGAAAAAGAGAAGTTAGGAAAAACACAATGATGGTGTTAGATCGAATCTACAATATAAATGTAAGTTTTGATGATTGTAGTTAGGTGGGTGTACACATGAATAAATGTGTGATCATGCACGCCTTACAAAAGTTAGTACGTAGATGATGTTGTTCCAATCTTCATGGTCAATTCAAGGATGCTTTCAAACATCTTCTTATTCAACCATTTTGCAAGGACATCAAGATTGCTCAAAATAGCAATTCCTAATTCTTCAGAACAGAGAATAAAAACTATGTACATGTTTCACCTTTTATCTAATGAAAAAAATATACTAAATGTTCTTATTATAGCACAAGAACGTGAGTTCTCTCATGTGAACAAATAATTAGCGTTTTAATGAATAAAACCGAAGAAAAATATACATGTACAAACATAAAATATATAAATATACTAGATTCAGGAAATATTTTATATGAGAATATATATATATATATATAGATATAGATAAAGGTGATCAAAATTGCAAGAAACATGTAAAATTGTAATTGTTTAATAAAAATATTGATTAAAGTGATTGATATTGGTGGGTGAATATAATTTTTTAAAAATCATGATGTTTTAATAATTTTTTAATAATAAATTATTTTATTGATTCGTATATTTAAAATGGATAATGATATTTAGATAATATTCTTTTGACAATATTTGAACATTATTTATATGATTAGTTTAAAATTATTTCACAATTAATAATAATAACTATAAATACCATAATGAACCAATCACAGAATGAAAATGTTTAAATATTGTAAAAGAAATATTATCTAAATATTATTATCCTAAAATGAATCGATCATATAAATAATTGTAAAAAATTCTTAAAAAAATTGTTAAAGATTAATTTTTTTTCTTAACGATAGAATGATTGAGACATTGTTGTTGACGAATATAGGAATAGGAGTATGAGTGTGGTTGTGGAAGTGCAAAAAAGATGAGGAGAATTATTAGTATTGGTTGGACTGTGTGTGTGAAGGATCAATGACTTCAATTTGACCAATGATAATTTCTGATAAAATCTCCAACCATTCAGCCATTTGCTTTTCTATCAGCTGCACTCAAGAGTACAACAAACCAAAATCAAATGCCATTATTCTATCGTAGAGATCACTCAGAGTGACGTCATTTTTTTTTTCTAATCATTGAGGTCACAATCGCCCTATATAAATATTTTATTATTTAACTTAAAAATTTTAAATATAATAAACTAACGTTTTAAAATTATTTTATAAAATATATTGTTTCCCTAAATGTATTTTTTTTCTACATTTCTAAATCATTTTTTTTTTATAAATTCAAGTCCATCTTATAAACTTTGTTGACAGTAGGATGTTTCTGTTTGATTACAAGTTTTTTTTTAGTGTTAGATATTTAGATTGTTAACTAGAGTTTTTTATATGCATATATTTTTTTTTTAGTAGTGAAGTTTGATACTTAAATTTGGTTAAACAAGTTTTAAAGATAAAATAAATTAGTTAAATTTAGACGAGGTGGAAAATTTTGATAGTGTAGATATGATTTGGTTTTATGATATTGTATTTTTGTCCGTGGATAATTTATTTAATGAATTTGGTTACATTAATGTAATATGAACATGAGATTGTGATGGTAACGGTGATTTCTGGTTTTAGAAGTTGTTTTGAAAAGTTGACAAATTGATTAAACGGTAGTTCTAGTTCAATGTATTATGTGTTTTATTAGTATAATCGAAGAAATTAAGTATATATTTTGTTTTAATTGTTTGTTTGAACTTATATGAATAAAGCAGATAACATATGTAAGGAATGTTTCGATGATTATTTTACAATTATTTATAATGTAAATCAATTTGATTCTCGTTGATTTGGAAAAATTGTGAAAATTTCTTATTCTAAAGGTTAGAAAATGATATATCTGTATATCTTTTAATTTGAATCAATTAATTTTTACAACAATCAATTACTAATTTGTGTATATTTTCTTTTAAAAAATTTTAAAAGTAGTTATAAAAAAATAATTTAAAAGTGTATAAGTTTTGTATAATCAATTACTCTGATTTAAATTTCATCCTACAAACCTCTTTTAAAATACAATCCGCATCAATCAGTTATTGATTATAAAAGAAATTCTAATACTCAAGCAGATATATTTTTTAACAAGGTTTCAATGTGATTTAAAAAAATAGTATAAGTCCTATATATTTTTTTAATGCTTTTAGTTTCTTATTTGTTTTTAATATTTTCTTAAACTTTTCATTTTCATGTGGAGATATTTAATATTTAAAAAAAATTAATCTTTATGGCATAAAGTTTTTTTTTATTAGAGAAGAAACTGGTATATTTTTTATTTGTAAAGCATTATATAACTTAAGTGATAAAAAAATATAACTTAAGTAATAGAAGATAAATATATGTAATAAACTTTTTAGTTCAACCGATATTTCAAAAACGGTGCATGAACACAAGTTTTTAGTATATAGTAATCTTTTTTAAAATGTCAGTGATTATCATTATTAATTATGTTTGTTGTTAATATTTAATGTTAATATTGTTTAAATATAAGTTTCACTAAAAATAAATACATAAAAATAGCTCATATTTTAATTTTAATAAAAGTATAGATATCTCAATGTATACATGTACGATGAAGTTGCTTTTTAGTAAATAAATGTTGTACTACATACTTAAAAGACTTAAATATATTTATGATTATTGGTAGTTTTCTGAAAATCATAATGGTTGAATTGACAAAGCAGCATTAAAGTGTTTTGGGGTGTTGTATTTGCTGCCTCTGCCTCCAATCAAACCATTACCTTTTTCTATCATTCCAATATTATAGGGATAATGATTTGCAGTCTAGCTCTGCAGTTAACTACTTCCCTAACCCTAAATTCTAAGACCATATCATACCATAAATAACCCTAAAAACCCTTTACATCTTTTCTCCTATCTAAATTTTTTATACAAGTTAAATATATATTTATATATATTTTCTTTAAATTAAAATATAAAATATTTTCTTCTTACTCTCTGTAAAAATAAAGTAAATTATCTTACATAACATATAACTCTATTTGTGAAATTAGCGTTTAGTTTCAGCAAATTAATTATGTAATTTTAAAAATTTTGACTTAAATTAGCATTATTCTTTTAGTAACTTGATTCAAAATAATTTTAAACATGAAAATTTGTATTAATTTTTTCAATTACTTAAAATCTAATTTTATTAGTCATATAAATCTAAACCTAAAAAAATGAGAAAAATCAGGAATAGATCATTGAATTTAAAACAATAATATTCACTAATCAAATTCATTAACATGTAAAATATCAAATTATCAAACTCATGCAAATCAAAACAATTAGTCTCTCTTATCTAATCAACACCCACAAAACCCTTAACTAGTAAAGCTACCTCTAACTTGTAAGACGTTCTATCTATACATGAAAACATCATAAGAACGATCAGAGCATACTATTATGATCATTGAACAACAAAAACTCATATAAATGACTAAAAAGACACATACAAATAAAAAAAAAATTCATAAAAAACATATAAAAAAAAGACAAAAAATAATTAAAACTCAACTCTGTATGAATAATCTTACCATTTCAGTTCTTTAATAAGACAAACATAAAAAAAACAACTGTTAAAAAAAGTTCAATAATTCTAAAAATATAATTTTTAAAAAATATATTATAAAATAATAAAACTCGTATATAAAAAAATTATTTATATTAAAACCTTTTAATATTAAAAATATTAAGTCTCGTTATTTTAAACCTAAGTCACTTTTAAAGGTTTTTTAAATCTTTACAATTTTCACAAAATATAAAAATTAAATATCTTATATTTAAGAATGAAGCACAATATTTTACAATAATAGTTTAGAAATAGAAAATGTATTTAATCTTTCTTAAATAATATTATATGTTCAAATACATGATTTTGATATTTTAAAATATATAAAAGTTATTTTAATATAAGAAATAAGAATAATTTGAAAGTAGAAAAGCAGCATTAAAAAAATGAAGATCCTAAACTCTGTTTTCTCGATCTATTTGATTAAGATGTCATTAGTAATTGAATTAAAATGTTTTTGAAAATTGTGGACAGATGAAGAGAGAAAAAGTTGGGATGAGAAAAGGTTTTGACTTTGCATGTGAATAGAGTAACTGAAAAGGATGAAGTTGCATATAAGTTAAAGACAGCATCTGAAGTAGATCTTTGGGCAGGCCTATAAACATAAGCCTTTCAGCCTAAGATTCACCCTTTTCTCTTACTACTTCCACTAGACTACCCTAATATCCACCTACACTTTCCCTCCATTACTTCATCCCTTTTATTCATCAAACTTTTTTTTTTTTAATTTAAATATTATTTATGTGTTATTATGTGATTGGTTCATAGTGGTGTTTATGATTATTATTATTTATTACGAAGTAATTTTGAACCAATCACAGAATGACATGTAGATAATATATAAATTTTGTAAAAAAAATATTGTTTAAATATCATTATTTTTTTTTATTACTTTCTTCAACACCCAATGCAATATCTATTTTTTAAATCATCAATTCATTCAAATAAACTAATTTATAAAAATTATTTTCTACCAAATATCTTCTTAATAGGTAACAAATTCTATCCAACGGGTTAATTTAAACAACTTTAAATATAATTTTTAAAATATTTGTTATAAAAAAATAATTTGTTTACTTGGCAACCTATCATCAAATTCACAAAGAACTTTCATGATAATTCTAATTAAATCATTTATTTTTTAATATATAAAAGTTTAAAATGAGAAATCAAATCTAACATGGCCGTTGTGTTAACCATTACCAAATATTGGGCACAAATGATTGAAAAGCAGTCTCAGCCAATCCATAAGAGGCTACTTTAATTCTACGGTGCTTATTCCTGCACCTCCATGTTTTTCTTGTTCCACCTCCATAAACTTTATACTTCCCAAACTACCCCTCACTAAAAATGTAATAAAAGTTTCTGCACTTCTTTATTTTTAATATTTTCTTCATTGGATATTTTCCGGAAAGTATTTCTGAATTTAAAAAACGCCTTATTAAAAATTTATTCTAAAATATAAAAAAGAAATTTCTGAAATGAATATTCTAGAAAGTATTTTAGATTCAAAAGTATTTTTTGAAATATTTGTTTTAATATTTTTTCATATTCCGAAATACTTACTTCAGGATATAATTTTGTTTGAATGAATATTTGGAAAAATATCTTTAAATCTATAAATACTTTCTGAAATAGTCACAATTTTCTTTAGGATTTCAGATTGGATGTTCTAAAATAGAAAAGAAAATATGTTTTAAGTTTTGGCAGGATTAAGATACATAACTCAAAGCATACAAAGGTTGTTCGCTCCATTATCCAGTATTGTTCTCTCTTCTCCTTAGGAAGCATGTATGCAAAGATACTTTAATACAAGTAAATGACTTTGAGTAATAATCTTGTAATGAAGATTAATTATTAGAATTTCTCTTTTTTATCTGTCTCTTCTAATGGATTATAAGAAACTTACCAATATGTCTGATTCATTTACTGTCAATAAAGAACATTATTCATATTAATTATCAATTAATGACAATTATTTTTATTAACCGGTGGTCATTTTCTCATAGGATAGTAAGTGGTCAAGTTTTTTTGTTGACCAGGTGGTCCTACGTACATTTTACATTTTAGAATGAGAGTTTTGGAATATATTTTTGGATTCTGAAAATGACTTTTAAAATTTAATTTTAAATCTAAAAATATATTTCAAAACATGCGAAATATATAAAATATAAATCTTTCCTGAAATAGCAATCTGAAATGCTTGTGAGCACATATTTACATTCCTGTTATTATATGGTTTATGTGCTGGAGATGGGAGAGGTGTGGCCTCATGGAAGGAAACGAAGAATAGTTAAAGTTTTTAATATTATTTAACTGAGTGGTATGATGGAGATTAGAAATTTTATTGGGGTGCAGGAAGAAATAAAAGTGGTGCAGGAACTAGTTTATTCATATTTCTTTCATGAGAATTTTTCTTAAATTAAAGTTTCAAATTGAATTAATTCTTTTAATTTATAAAAAATATTAATAGTAAAAATTTTTACAAATATTAATGGGACTACCATAATAACTACTACAATCTTCAATATAATTTTGAGTGATCATAGTCACAGTTATTGTCAAGCAAAAAGTCTACCACCTGTATAACCATCATCTCACATCACCATATTCAATAATTAGAAGTTATAAAGATAATTTATAATAAATATGTTGGTCCATTCTGAGGTCTATATATATTTTTTAAATTGTGACTAAATTAGAAAACAAAAACATATCTTTTTCAAGGCACCGCAAATTAATGGGAACATGCTGAAAAATAAATTTGTAATGTTGATTTTTTTTTTGCAGACATAATGTGTAATGTTGATATTTCAACCACTTTATAATATATATATAAAAAAAGAGGAACCACATAAATTTATTATTCTTAAATAAAATTATAAACATACTCTGAATTATTATTT
This sequence comes from Vigna radiata var. radiata, assembly GCF_000741045.1. Classification (NCBI taxonomy): domain Eukaryota; kingdom Viridiplantae; phylum Streptophyta; class Magnoliopsida; order Fabales; family Fabaceae; genus Vigna; species Vigna radiata. The sequence continues at coordinate 2,690,898 of NC_028358.1, read as the reverse complement.
TACAACATGAACCGACATAAACAGTGGTGAATACATAATTTTCAATGGTCAAAGGCTTCACGTGACTATACACAGAGAAAAGTTCACACCCATTTGAATTCTTTATGAACAAAGAATCAAAGAATCATAATTTATAGCTAAAACCAAATCCTGACAAAAACCAAGTTATCGTTTTCAACATAAAAGCAATTATCACTGAAAAGAAAAATACTCTGAATAGAGATTGGGAAACCTCCCAGAAGAACCAAACAAGAACATCTTTCCAAAGAATATAAATTAATTATATTTCCTCTCACCAAACTCAGAATCTACTTACATGTTGTTATTCAAATCCTATAAATAATAAGAGTATAATGACAAACTAATTCACTGAACAATTTGTCACATAAAGTGAAAATTACAGTAGAACTGAACCTTTAGAAACAAAATTTAGAGGATGGTTTTACAATGACAAATCATACCACCCATAATATTCTTCTATCTTTTCCCATGTCCTATAATTAACTTCTATACTTCATATGAACAAGTTCATTTAGCTTTAAACTTTCAAGAAAAATGTCTTTTTTTCTTTTCTCACAACAACTGAACTTGTGAAGAACCTTTACAAATCTAGAAAAACTTGTTCTATATGGTATGTTCCTTTCTCTCTATACTTTTGTAGAAAGGGTAAGAATAGTATTATATATATATTGCATGTGGTTGTTCTGCTTTCAGCAAAACTCACTCTATATAAGTGATTTGTAGGGTAGTTTTTTTTACCTATGTTCTGTTCTTCAGATGCTTATTCTGATACTGTCTCAAAAGAAGCTCAGCATAAAGGATCTCATTCCATGCATCAGGAACACCAGGGAGGCACCAGTGACTGCAGTCTTGGAAACTCAATGGTGATTTTCTCTCCTCTGCTGATAGGTTTTGCTTCCTATAAATAGAGGGATGACCGTCCTTCCTGAAATCTGTCATTTTAGTGACATTTAGGTAGGTCACTTTGGTTTTCATATACTTCAAAACCTTTTCCAATACCCTCATCTTAGGAGGGTATTCCTTCAAGTACTTCTCATTCTTGATTGGCACAATTTCACTGTCACATTGTCCACCAGAATTCCATTGCCCCCCACTGCACAATTACAATCAAATGTTTGTGTCAATCTTCTTCTTCTTTAGTGCAATGATGTGCTTAAAGGAAATACTATGTCAAAGTGAATGAACTAAAATCATGTTAACCAGTATTCATCATGATGTTGGATCATCCTAGGTGAATCCATACACACTAAGTTGTACCTGAAATGTGAAGCAGAATAGCCTCTGAAGAATATCATAGACTTGGATGAATCTATGTTGGCATCAATCCATCTACTCCAAGTGGTTATTGCCCTTCGAAATGCCTCCAGAACATTCAGTTCATTGTATACATGGCTTCCTTCTTGGTAATAGTCCTTCCTAGAATTTTTCTTGGAAGAGTTAGTTAATTAACAAGGTTTTGACTTGTGATCTTAGAAAACAGACTTAGAATGAGAAGCCATAACTGCAATCAAATCTAAGAGAAATTGTAATTTGTTTACCCTTTGGAAGTTTTGTCATGAGTCCACCAGTGACCAGTGTTGAAGATGATTATATCTGCATTTTTATATTGAACTGAAGATTTACCAACCAAATCCAGACGAAGTGTTTCCTTCTTTGTTCCATTCTTTACTTGAACTTGCCATTCTTGAACTAAGAATGGGGACACAAAAAGCTCTGCGGAGAAGTTATAATCCTAGCAAGCAATTGGTATAATGATTATGCAAACACCATTAGAAGAAAAATTGAAAACATAGAAGGACTTGGTATTTACTTTGAATATGAATGAATAAGAAGCTTCTCCTTTGAAACGGACTCTTCCGTTTGCTTCATAGACTTTGCTTTTGTCTTCCACAGAGTTTCTAAGGATGCAAATGAGAGATTCCCACATATTCCTATTGAGGGAATCACCAACAAAAATAAGCCTCTTGCCTCTCAACATTTCCAGCATTCTATGTCCGTCCAACCTATTAGCAATTACAACAACAGATTGCATAGCAAATCAACAAACTAGGATCCAAAATACCAAAGAAACATTCCCAAAGCAACTTTAAAATGAATCTTACAAAACAAATTATTGTCAAATTTGGAAAAAAACACAAACACTATCAAATGGAAAACCTTAGAAATTAAAGGACCAAACTTAAATGCAACACCTTGATGATTTCTGGTGTTGTTCTCTGACCAAAATTGGAATTTTGCTTTGTAATTACATAAAAAATGTTTCAGCTAAAGATCAACATACGTTTTATTGAAATGAAACTTCAATTTTATCCAAAACTAATCATACGACATAAGTGCAAGGTCTAGGTGTTTTTGAAGTTCATGTCGAATGATTAAAGTTCTAATCCTAAAACACGAGTGATGAGACTCTGAGTATTCATAATGCATAATCACCACATCAAAAGCGTTAATGGAAGTATACACAAGTTTTTTCAAAACATTAAGCACCGACAGTTTCCAAAACAACAGAAATTCACCAGTTCTCTTACCTTGGGAGGCTGCATCCCTTTGGCTTCCATTTATATTTCTGATAGTCTTTATCAGGTCTTCCATTTTGGATACAACTGAACTGTTCATCGATCAGATTGCAAGACCCCGGTTCATAGAGAGGATAAGAATCATCCTTAATCCATTCCCCATCAAAAAAATCACACTTGACCAAAGCCTCAATCTTTTCATCCTCCATCCCCGAATCCGTTTCCTTGTTCCCATCCTTCTGTTTCTTCACCAGGGAAGCCGTGTAATTACCATGCACAACTCCCTCTCCTTTCACAGGAGAACTCAAATTCTCACGGGGACTTCCCCCTGAAACCTTGGGCAAAGAAGCAACACCATTCGAAGAATGATTTGACTTGTTTAAAGCTTTATCCTCATAAGAAGTTCCAGAAAGTTGGGTATGATTGGATGCACTTGATGGCTCTTTATTCACAACACGATCACGCGGTTTTTCCGTTTGATTGGTGGGTATCTTGCTTATAGATGGGGTTGTTTGAGTGTGGTTTTGAAAAGGGGTTGCTTTAAAAGGCTTTTGAGTTGTGGGAGGAGATTGAAAAGTGGTGTTGGTAGATCTAGAAGTGGTGGTGGCATGGGTGGAATCGGAAGAAGAAGAAGAAGAAGAGGAAGAAGTGGTGGTGTTGAAGAGGAAAGAGAAAATGGAAGAAAGTTGTGACTTGTAAGCAGTAGTGGAGGAAGTGGAGGAAGCAGTGGAGGAGAATATGTTGGTGAAGAAGGGAGAAGAGGTGTTGGGAGAGGGACAAAAGGCAAGGAAAACAGTGAAAGCAACAAAGGCAAAAGTAAAAGCATAGGCAAAAGTTAGAGTTTTTCTGGTTTTGGGAATGGAGAAGAAGCTCTTGGGGTCTGAGACTATGGGAATGTACTTGGTAGCATCAGCCATGAGTCCCTCCAAGAAGAAGAAGATTATTGAAAGAGAGAGACAGACAGAGAAAGAAGATGTGATGATGTTGTGGACTTATACAACGTTGGAAACAGGGATGTTTCAACTTAGAAAGTGGTGTTGTAACAGTTTGGCCGGTGGTGACTCCAAAACGCAACAGAGAGAAAAGAGATTCTGTTCGGTTTAGGTGCAGTCGCTCTGAATAGTAGATGCCCACCAATTTGGTTACCATGAACAAAACATCTGTTCTAATTTTGTTTCCAATTTAATATATTTTTTTTAAATCTTTTATAGGTTTTGAAATATTAGATAAATGAATGTAAAAATTAATAGGTTTTAGTGTAATTTTTTTTTCTATGTATTTCATAAGGATCAGTATTTTAGTTACTGTAGTTTATGTTCTTGAATTTGCTTTAATCTTAGTTTCAGTTTCTAAAACAAACATTCAAACTATACTGTCTCACTTTTCTTTTTTTACATATATATAATCTCATACTTATTTATAGTTACCTTTATTGTTAATGTGGAGTTTGATTGTTATAGTTTTTAATTACTGATTTCTGAAGATTTAGTTTTATTGGAATAAAAGAAGATAAAGTTTTTTATTAGGAAGAAAAGTCACATCCGACACATATTAATAATAAAGAGTGTAATGATTAAGAATAATTAATAAATTGAAACTTATTATTTTTTCCTTTACTATAATCATGATAAAAAATAATAAAATTTATATGATTAAATTATGTTTTACATGTAATCTAAGTTTTTGAAATAAATATATTTACATCTCAAAGAGAATAAATATATTTTAGCTTATAAAAAATGAGTGCATTTTAATATGTTTTTATAGTTTCATTTTATTTTTCATCTTATAAAATGTGAAATAAAATATATGAATTTTAGATTCATTTCTTGTAAAATATTTTTCTTAATTTGATTCTTCCAAAATCCTAAATGATTAATTTCCATTGTTAACATCCATTATAGAATAGATAAATAATATATAATATTAATAGTAAAAAGTAAAAAACATTATTTATTGATATGAATTATAATAACATTTCTTTTTAGATTTAAATTTTTTAGATAATATGATGAAGATCAATCATCTTAATACATTTAATTTGAATTTTAAAATTTTCGTACAACTTTACTTTTATGAAAAATGTATCTAAATTATTTTTAATTTAGACCTAAAAAAAATGTGACACTGTTGAATGTAATATAGTAATACTTATAAGGACTTATAATTTATTTAAAATTTTCAATCAAAGACATAAGAATGAAATAAAAATATATAATAATATAAAAAAATAATTTGTTGTGAGAAAATTGAAAATAAAATTAAACCAATTTAAAATGTGTAATGCTTTATTTTATTCTCATTATGAAATTCCATGAACAGCTATTGAAGTCGATGGTGACAGAAACCACTCTTTCTGTTAGACGAAGAGTCAACAATAATGAGGTGTACGGTGTTCAAACTCTTCCTTGTCGGTTATTTTTATTTTATTATTATTCTTTAATTTTAAAAATTAAAAGTGGGGGCATTATTGTAAATACAGATTGCGTCAATGACGCGTTCCAGTGGAATTGGTGTGGAATACACTATAATTATTTTTTATAATTTGTAGGAATTAAATTTAAAATTATTTTAAAATCCGATCAAGATTACTATTGGAGGGCTCATCCAAAATCTCAACAAATTAATCAGGCAAAAAAAAAAATTACCATGAGACAAAATGCATATTATTAAAATGATGAAAAAGAAATATAAGATGATGTGCATTTACTAATAAATTTAGAGAGGTTTAGAGAAAATTGTGTGTTTGTAATCTAAAAACGAATTTATTTATTCCATGGTTAATGATATTTTTATGATATTTTTTTTATAATATTTTATTATGGAATTGGTCTATATTAATATTTATAATTTTTATAATTGATTGTGAAATAATTTTCCATTAATGATAATTATATGTAAATAATATTAAAATATTATAATAAACGTTGTTAAAGTAATGTTATTCTTATCTTATGAAACTATTCTATTCATTTTTATTTTCAGTGATGTAAATAATTATATAATTCAAAACAAAACAGATGTAACCTAATTAAATTATTGGAAATCGAATAATTCAAATATTAATAAATGTATATATAAAAATAATAATTATTATATAGTTAATATTCAATAGTTAAATCATATATTTTATTATTTAAGTAATTCATCCAATTCTCATATTCATTTTTATATTTATACATTTTTAATGTTTTTTTCATTGATTTAAGGGTTGGATAATTTTTTCATATTCTTATTATCTAGATTTTTTTTCTTCAATTTTCTTCAATGTGTTCTAAAAACGAAACGGGAAACTTCGAGTTCTAAATTAAACAATACTTCTGATAATTAATTACTATTTCAATAAATTTGAGATTAAAATACAAATGATCAATAAGTTTTATTATATATAACTTAATTTTAATAAAGAGTAATTAAAATTTAAAAAATATGGTAACTTAGATGAATTTAAGTTAGCTGGAGTTAAGTTATTTAAAAGGATCAAAGTTTAACTTAAGTGATCTGAATCCCTCAAACTTAGCCGGATTAGCTGGGATAAGCATGATTAGTTAAATAAATTAATGATAATTTTAAATATTAAAATTGACCCACATAGCTACACATGGACTTCTGTTGTGTAAAAGAGAATATTTGACACCATTTATTATTTACTTTTTATAAATTTGACATTTGGTTGTTTGAATTAGGCTTTTGAATAATGAATAATATTGACCTTTTTCCTCAACAAACGACAATGTAATTGCAAGAACTTAGGAAAAGAACACCACAAACTGTAAAATTTATGAAACTTTCTGTCACTCTTTATGAAAACTCACTTTCGTACTGGTAATTTAACTTTTTATATGAAAAAAAGTATCTAAAAATAGAGTACAATTAAAATATAAAATGAAGAAAAAAATAATATTAATAAAATTAATAGTAGGTTTCATGTTCTTATTTTATGGAAGTGAGGATTATTATTAATTCATGTTCAAAATAATTTATATTTGGACATATAGTTTGTTTAATTTTGAGTTTGTTAAGTAATTATTATAATCATACTTGTAAAAATAATTATATGTTAGAATTTACGAATTGAGTGTTAGAGTTATAGGTGTTTTAAAATAACGGAACGTTTTAATTATTAAAATAATTTAATAATATAAATAAAATTTTATAAACATGTCTTTTTATTTAAAACATTTGTTATTTTTTAGAATTTATTATTTGAGTTTTTTTCATTTTTTTTAAGATTTTTGATTCATAAGATATTTATTTGACTATCAGAAGGAGATGTTTAAGAGATCGCAACAGTTAGTTATCAATTTTTTACCGATAAGTTTTTCTTTTAAAATAAGTAAGTTTTTATTCATTTTCTTTAATTCTTAGTTAAGACATATGCATTGAATTCTTTGCATGTGTCACATAATCTCTTTATCTAGTTCCTTTTTGATTAGTGGTCCTAAGAACCTATCCTGATCACAATTTTGTGGTTTGTAGGCTTTTCTAGAGTTTTTTGAGTTAAGGAAGGGATAACGTGTTTTATAAAGGCCCATGTCTTTTTAATCAGGTAAGGAAGCTAGTGATTTTCTTAAATTTTGAATTAATAAGTATGATTGGTGGTTGTTAGGATGTTATGTTGATTTAAGTTGTAATTGAAATAATTGTTTTAGTGTTAATTGTGTTTTTGATGAGTGTAATTAGTTATTTGATGCCTTGGATGATTCTGTTTTGGAATTATCCTGTGAATGTTGTTGTTGTGAAGATTAGTGGTATAAAATTTGCATAGTGTTGAGAAGTAGAGAGTAAGTTGAGTTATAGGTCGTTTTTGGCTTAAAAAGAAGGTTTTGATATGTCAGATTTTGAAGAAATGATCAAAAGGGGGAAATTGAGTTTTAGGATGTATTTTATGGTCATTTGAAATTTGTTTGAGCTTTGAGTTAGTAGAAATTTAATATAGAAATGATTGGTAGTGAATAGGTTTTGATTTGGGTGGTTTTAGGTTCATTATAGGGATTTTGACTAGTGAGGTTATAAGATAAAAGGTTTGTGCTAAAGTGGAGGTTTTAGGGTCTTTTGTTGATTCATTTTTGACTTGTTTAGACCTCTAAGTGGTCAAGTTTTGTGTTAGAAAAAGTGGAATTGAGTTTATGGGCTATAGAGTGGAGTTTTAATTGGAGTAAGTTAGAAATTCATAGAAGTGGTAGATACATGTGGAGGTATGGAAGTTTGAGTATGTGAGGTTGAAGGGTGTAAATTATGCAGAATTGATGTTCTGGATAATTCTCCAGGCTAGCTGGGTAAGTGGATAGCTCACTGGGCGAGTAAAAATGAGTTTGGTAGTGGGTTTCAAAGACTAGGCGAGATTTCTTGTTATGTTGGAAGCTCTCTATTTGCTCTTTCGTTGGGCGACAAAGAATAGCTCGTTGGGCGAGCACGTCAGTGCTAAGCGCCAGGGTAGTTGTGCTGAGCGCCACTTTTCCAATAACTCTGAGGCTGAACACCAAGATAGTTGCGACAAGCGTCATGCTAATGGGTTAGGTTCTTTTGATTATTTTCTTTTTTTTTTCTCATGAATGAGTGCCATATTGATACTGGAATACTTGTTTAGTATATTATGTGGAATGTTATGAAGGTTTATGCATGATGTTATGTATATATCAAGGTGTGGTTGAATAAGAGTTTCTAAAGGTTAAATTCTTAATGGTTGTTTCGAGTTTGCTATGTATGGATGTAGAAACTCAGTCTTGGAGTTATCTTAACGCTCTAATGGTTACCTATTCTCAATTAGAGAGGGGCGATGAATGTGGTGAGAGTAATAGAAAGTCTTAGTCTAGGTACTTATGACCTAAGATGTAGAATAAACTAACCTTATGAATGTGACATGGTGAAATCTATTGGCAATTACTCTGTAGAGTAGTTGAAACCACCACAAGTGCATGACTAGTCATAGCTTGACATTCATATTTTTATCTGGATGATCGGGTGTAGGTTCATGGTATGCTTAGGATATTTGTTTAATTTTATATGAAATGAGATGTACGGTGAATCTTAATATTCTGGTTTTTTACATTAGCTTACCTTTTGTGTTTTTCTTTGTTTATTTGCTGTGTATGTTTGGTTTCTTTTGTAATGATCACCTTGTTGGTATGAATACAAGGAGATGAAACATCTGTGAAACAAGTCTTGGAAAGTGATGCAGCTGATGTATAACTTGATTAGAGTAAATAGTTTATATAGTTTCATTTTAAAAAACCTTGTGTAAACAATTCTTTTATTTACTTCAATGTGTATATAATATTAGACTTATAATTATTTTAAAATAAGTGTATGAACATTTATTATATATTCCTTAAGTTAAATTGTTCCATCTTATTGATTTTGTAGTAATTTTTTAATAATGTTTTAAACTATTTGAATAGAATGTTACACTATTTAAAACAAGAATATATATATAAATTATCAAAATAAAATTCTATTTGTTATTTTAGAAAAACACTAGATTATGCAATGTTGCATGTGAATGTTAATTTGAAGAAAACGTTGAGGAAAAGATAAAAATATGGGTAATGATGGCTTTGACTGAAGATTGGTGTGGTGGTGAGAAATGTAATTTAAGATAGGTTTGTGGAGAGTGAACCGAAGTGATGATGTTTAGATCACTAATACTTACCCACTTACTAACTAATATACACCAAATGCTTACATTTCTCAACTAAGTCAAACAAGCTGCCTTCGTCAAATCATGCACTGCAAATTTTTATTTCATTTATATGTCTCAAAATTTTATAATTATAATATATTTTACATCTTTCAAAAGTTAAGTACGTCAGAATCTAGATAACTTACCTTTAAAAATATTAAGACTCATTTATTTATGATAAAACGTTTTTATATAAATAGAAAATTTACAAAACACTTTGTTCTTATAATTTTGTTTATCTGTATTCAATGAATAAAGTGAAACAAATTTCAATATGTTTAACAATGATAAAATAAAATCAAACTAAAAGAAAAAAACTAGACTGATTAAGATGTCCACTATGTTATTATTTTAAAATTACAAACTTCACTATGCGAGTTCTAGAGTCAGATATTACAGCACATGGAATCCTACTTGAAAACCTATTTTATCACTATAAATTTTAAAATTATTCATCAACTTCGGTTTATTTTGTTATGATTTTCTTATATTTCTCATTTTAATTTTATTATTCAATTATCAAATGATTTGTAAAATAACTTAAATAAACTCAAGCTATTAATATAGACTAATTTAAATTTAAGTATCTTATAAACCCAATCTAGTTTAAATCACACTTATCCTTAATTCACACGAACATCACTTTGAATATATAACTTATTTTCCAAATTTATTTTGAAAGAATGTATATAACTATAAAAGCATAGGAAACTGAAAATATAAATGTTAGAATCTATATAATGAATCTTTGCGTTTAAGCAAACAAGTCGCTTTGGCCGAGTGGTTAAGGCGTGTGCCTGCTAAGTACATGGGGTTTCCCCGCGAGAGTTCGAATCTCTCAGGCGACGAAATCTTATCATTTTATCAATTTTTTTTTCCTTTCAATTAGGTTAAATAATATGATTATATAAAGAAAATTCTGCATATGCGTACATTTTGTTTTAATTTTTATTCTTAAATATCTATTTTAAATATTTTTTCAGTTTAATTTTTATTCTGCATTCGATCAAGGTTTTATCTTTCATTATTCAGTACATTTCATCAATCAAAGTTTGCCGTAGTTAAGGTTGATCAAATGTTTCACATACGTTTTTAGGGATTCCAATAGAAAAAACAAATGAGACAAAAGAACACAATGAAAGATTATAAATACAATCAAAATTATAGTAGAACAATTATATTTTCAAAGAACTATGGATAGATAGTGTGCAAGACTCGAAGTTTTGTAATTTTCTTCAATTTTAAGAAATGTAAATAACCCAAGTAATCATACAAAAGTTTTTAACCCTGATAGTTATCATACTGTAAGAACATGTGTGAGGGGTGCAATAAGCAATGGCCCCATTGAATTTATCCAACTTCCTTTTAATTCTTTTTTTAAATCAACTTCTGAGAATATTTTTCAACCATAAAATCGTTTACAAATATACAATTAGTTTTTTTCTCATCAAAAGGAATTACAAGTTCTGAATGGTCAACTGCCCATATTGGATTCCATATGTTCATCCTTGTCTGCTTATGTTTTCATGCAATCTTCTTTTCAACAATGGAAACTTGGCCGTTGGCCCAAATACAAAGCTCAACAAATTCATATTTAGGACAGTTTCTTCTTGCACCCCATATAAAAGAAATTCGTATTTCAGTTATAGAATCTGCAAGTCATTTTTTTTAGATTGTAGAATCCAAAAAGCATTCAGATTGGAGATTGGAGGCAACTTCTTACAAGGACTGGTTTGGTTCTCCATTGCTCAGAGAAACAATCCAAATATGGTGCCTACTTGAGATAACCACGACAAAAAACAACTGCAAACAACAATGGACAACAACGGTAGACATCGAGTTCTACAGACGAGAAGAACATGAAAAAGTATTTATCAAAGAATAAAGAGATGGTGGTCAACGATGGTCCACACAAGACAGCAGTGAAAAGTATCAGTGGCCGATAGTGGACTCCCTAAACAACGACTGACAAAACAAAATCGACCACTCTATTACCAACTCAAGTGAAAATAGAGGATGCTTAGAAATTAATCATCTCTTACCCAAATAAGAAATTTATAAGGATCAATATTCAGGAAAAAAAAAAGAATAATCTACACAGAAGTGACAAATAGGTAATACAGTAAAGATAAGTTAACATATTCTAACAAGCAAGGTAATACGAAAATGACAAGTTCCAACTCACTCAAATATGTTAAATAATTATGACAAACTAATTCGAATTCTAGAACTGGCATAGGATCCTTAATAACTTATAATAATGCGCCAAGATTTTGAAAAAATGCACCCAAACATCACACGCATGCATGCTTGCAATCTAAAGGTTCATGGAAGTTAGTTACTCCAAGACCCATTTGAATGTCCAATTCAATTTTAACTAAACCACAATGAAGCTGGAAATGAACACATGCAGCTGGAAACGTGTATAAACTAAGTATAGACCAATTTGAATATCCAATTTCAACTGAACAAAAACCACAACGAAGCTGGAATTAGGTAGGAATTAATACATGCTACTGTTTGCATATACTAAGAAATTGTTTTGTAAATTGGGGGCAATTTAGCTCTATTTGAAATTGTGACTGTTTTCATTGTACAACAAAAGTTAAAACAATGACAAAAGATACCAATAAAATTAAAAACGTTGATGAATGATATGATAAATCCCATTTTTAATTAAAAGATACAACAAGAAAGATCATTCAATCGAACAAAAGACACTTCGTCTTTTGCACTGGTCAATCCAATAATCTTTCCTTGCTGAAAAGTGAAAAGGAAACAAAAATCCCTTGAAAGGAAAAAAGAAAAATTTTACAATACAGATAGTATCCAGAAAACCTCAAATTCCAAAACTAAACATAGCCCTTATCCTTTGGAAAATGAGATCCCGCCATCCCCTCTCTGTGTTTTCCACCACAGTCGCATTGCCATATCTGCAGTTACAAGTAAACACATTACCTCGGAGACAAAACAAATAACAAATGAAAGTCAAAAGACCAAAACAACCAAACACTGACTCACCTGTCTTCTTCAGGCACATCACTATGCGTGAGCTTAACAACTGTAACTCCACTATCAGGCTCCTCAAACACAATCCTGACCTGCAAAATTCAGAACTCCATAAAAAACAAGCACTTTATTCAAATTCAAAGAATACAAAACACCAGTCACAGCACTTTCAGCATGTTTAAATAACATCTTATAGTCCTGTAACTTATGGATAACTAGTTTAGGCTTATAACAATTAAATACCTGATACTTCTTATAATCTCTTTCTAGCTTACTTTCATAAACTTAATAAAACCTATAAAATTTGTCTTCTTCATTTCATGAAATCTCATGTTGAGATATGACTAGTTTAAAAGCATTGAAAATCTAGCATCATAAACTCAACCTACTCCAAAGAGTAATGATATCTAAACGTCCCTCTATTACAGACACTTCATTGAAACTCATCATTTTTCTCCATTGGTCTCTTCTCATCCCGTCATCGCATCTATCATAATACTTACACACCTCTCAATTCTCTCTATTTCTCTGTCTAATAGCATTTCAGAGTACATCCATCATTTTCTTCTTTTCCTTATTATACTAACGAGAGCTATTTTGGTATGTGATTTTGTAAGATTCATGGAGACTTTTGAAAGATCTTGTTCAGATTCATGAGAAAGTTCATCAAAATAGAATTTAATTGGACTTCCAATATAGTTATTTTAAATATCATATCTACAGTGATCTCAGACCAATCACCATTCAATTGGCCGTGAGCATAAAAACTGTAGAAAAGGTTACCCAACGGGTGGATCAAAATTAAACTCACAACAAAAACACTTTTAGGATTCCCTACATATATTCTAAACAGGAGACATTTTTACATGAGAGGAATTAGAACCTTAATTCCACGTGATATGAATGTCTAATCCCTTCCCCTAAGTCAACCTCCCGAAGGTTTTAATAACAAACTTAGATTTAGAATATGTTCTTATACCAATCTTACTATATAACATTCTGATTCTAAGAAAATTAAACCACACTCAAAAACCAATCCAAAAACAAATCCCTAAACTCAAATAAATTAACTTTTTTCATAACACTTACCGTGGATTGAATCCCATCAAGCCAGCTCCCAAACCTCCACCTCTGCACGATCAACTTCCCTTCCTGCAACTCCAAGTTTACCCCAGTCACAGACCCATCGAAAATACAAAACTCACCCCCAACCTCCTTGCTAATCTTCGCATTGCTATGTGTGAAACCTCTCCATCTATTCTCATCCATCAAAATCTCAAACAAATCCTTCGCCCTACAATTAAACCTCTCTGTCAAATTGATCGTTTTAAACCCCTTCTTCCCTTCACTCTTCTCATTCTTCTTCGAATCGTTCCCATTATTACCATTAATATTAACATTACCATTACTATTAATACTACTAGTGTTCTTCTGTGACACCACTTTCTTCGCTTCAAGGTCATCCTTCACTGGCCCACCCTTCGCCATGCTCTCCACCCAAACCCTAACCTTCTCCAAAATCACCGGTTTCACCTTCTCCACCACCACCTGCTTCAACCTCTTCCCAACCTCTCCGCTATCCTTCACCGTAACCCTAACCTCGGGATCCTCGCCAGCGTTCTCATCGGAGATGTACGGGATCTCGACGGCGCCATCGACCTTCTGCAGGAGCTTCCCGTTGGAGCCACGCACCTCACTCTCCAAAGCGAGTGTAACGCCGATCTCGTAACCGGGAATCACCTTCCCCTTGCGCACGTTAACGTAGGCCTCACCGTCGAGTTTTTCCACCTTCTTGACGGTGACGGAGACGTCACCGTCAGCGACGACGACGTTGGCGAAAAGCTTTCGGAAGAAGGTTCTGGACCATTCGAGACAGTTGGTCTCAGCCCAGTGCCAGTTGTGAACGTTGGTGCCGTCAGCACGGTCCGCCACGATCCAACGTTTATCACCCTCGCCGAACTTCGCCATCGAGACGGATGTGCAAATAACGGAGTGTTGTTGTGATGAAGGGAAGAGCACGGTGGTTTTAATAATAACGGTGATGTTGGATTTGGGTCTAGAGGGTTCGGGTGTTGGAAGGATCTAGAATGCGATGGTGTTGAATTCCAGCGAAGTGGGAAAAAAAAGGAAGAAAGGTAGAAATGAAAACCTGATATTGTTAAGACCGAAGAAGGATCTAGAAGACAGCGGAGACACGAGTTTGCGGTTAGAGGCCAGACGAGCCGCCAAAGGCCCACAACTTTCGGCTGTCCACGTAAAAATATGAAAAGAGGTATATGATTTATAATATTTACAAGGTTTAAAAGGATTAGTGGTCTATTTATGCTTTGCGTCTGTATTTTCAATGAGTTTCTATTTATGAAAAATTGAATTAATGAAGTCTTTATTATTAATTTGTTTTAGACGGCGTTAAATTCTTTGTCTGTAACTAAGTGATGTGTAATTTTTCAGAGATGACACATACTTAATATAATATTGTAATAGGGAGGTTACACATAGGTGAAAAAATTTCCATTAAATGATTTTTAATTTAAAACGTGTTTAAAATAAAATACTGTAAACTTAATAAAAACAAAAACGAAAAGTTGTGTTTTCTCAAAATCGCATTGTCTGAAATTGGGGAAACTAGGGTTCATTGGAGAACATTGGGAAAATAGGTTCGCGTGAACTAACGGTGGTTTTCGTGGGTGGTTCGCGGGTGGTTCGTGGGTTATTCGTTGTACGAGATTATCGTGATCTAACGGTGGTTTTTGCGTAGAAAGCTTTGACGAAGGTTGTTATAGGTGAAACACGTGTCATGTTGAGGTTAGTATATATTCGTTTTCGTTTATGTTGAATGTTGCATGGACGACTGTTTTCATGTTACTTTTGATGTGGTCATGTGGTCCCCTATGTTTGAAGTTCTGTCGGAGTGTGTTTTTGAAGCATGTTTTATCGGAGTGTGGTCCCCCTTTTGTTGTGCTTTTAAATTTGTTTAAGTTTTCTTCTTGTCGGTGTCTGTGTTAAAGTATTTTGTATATAAGTGATATACTTTGTTTGTTGTGCTTTAATATGATAATTATTGTTATAATTTTAAGGTTTAATAGGTTAAATGGTCCTATTTATGCAGATTTGCGTCAATTAGGATAAATAGTTTTAGATAGGATAAATATTGTTATTATGTTGATCATGGACGATCATTTCGAAGTTGTTTTCCACCATGGAGGAAAGTTCTTGAAGAATGGGGCACTTAGGTATGAGGGAGAAATTTCAACTTTTTCATTTGCCGCAGATGTTTGGAGCTACTTCCTTGTTGTGAGTGTAGTAAAAAGACTTGGATATGATACCTTTAATGAGTTGTGGTATTGTGTAGGTGGGGGTTCTGTTTTAGATAATAGGTTAGAGGTTTTGACTGATGATAGAGGAGCCATGCACATGATAAACATAGCTAGACTAAATGGTCAGGTGCATGTATTTGTTGTTCACATAGTCTCTGAACCTGAGATCATACACATGTTAGAAAATGTTCCTGAAAATGTGATGCCTGATAGTGATGAAGGTGGACAACAGACTGAAATAATAGGTGAAATTGGTGATGCTGCGGAGGGTGATTGTGAAGAAAGAGTTGCTGCTGAAGAAGAAAAATGTGAGTGTGATTGTGAGGAAAGAGTTGATGCTGAAGATGAAAAATGTGAGGGTGATGGTGAGGAAAGAGTTGATGCTGAAGAAGAAAAATGTGAAGGTGATGATGAACAAAGAGTTGATGTTGAAGATAAAAAANGAAGAAGAAAAATGTGAAGGTGATGATGAACAAAGAGTTGATGTTGAAGATAAAAAATGTGAGGGTGATGGTGAGGAAAGAGTTGATGCTGAAGATGAGTATGAAAAGCAAGGTGGTGGTCATTGTGAACAACAAGGTGATGGTGGACAATAGACTGAAATAATAGGTGATAGAGGTGTAGGTGAGGAGAGTGATTGTGAAGAAAGAGTTGGTGCTGAAGAGGAAAGATGTAAGGGTCATGGGGTTCTTCAAGGTGAAATTGAAACCGAGGTTGATTTGGCTGATTGTGCTAATGTTGATGGCAATGTTCATGTTAACGATGATTGTATGGAAAACCTGGTTGAGTGTGAAATAGAAGAGGAAGAAGTAGATAGACATTTATTTGGTGAAATAGAAGTTGATGTGGCTGATTGTGCTAGTGGTAAGGATGCCAATGTTAATGATGAGTGTATGGAGAACCTGGTTGACTATGATACAGAAGAGGAGGAAGGAGATGGAGAATATGATGGAGCATCATGGAGTGAGATGTCTGATAGTGATTTTGATGAGGGCATAAATACTGATGATGATAGAGGTTTGTCCGATGACGAATGGGAATCCGGAGAATTATATAGTGGAGCAGAAAGTGATGGAAAAGAAGCTGAAGAAGAAAGTTATGGGAAGTTTGTAACATTCATCATGCCTATATCAATGCTTGATTACAAGTGGGATTTGGGCACTTATTTTGCTGAGAAGCAAGATTTGTTGGATGCCATAAAAGCCTATGGAGTAGAAAATGGTAGAAATATAAGATATGTTAAAAATGATAAGAAGAGAATCAGGGCAAAATGTATGGGTGCTAAAGGAAAGTGCCCTTGGATGACATATTTTGCTTATATGGAAGCAATACATACATGACAATTAAGGACTATTGTGGACAACCATAGTTGTAGTAGAGAGCATAGAGTGAGATTACTTAATGCAAAATGACTGAGTAAGAGATTGGAGAAAACTGTAAGAGAAAATCCCAAAGTTAAGGGAGTGAAAATTGTTGAAAAAATAAATAGGAAGTGGAATGTAGGGATATCTAGATCCATGGCTTATAGAGCAAAAGTGATTGCTTCAGACCATGTTGATGGATCTTTCAAAGAGCAATATAAAAGGATATTTGATTATGCAAATGAGGTCCTAAGTCGTAATCCTGGATCCACAATGAAGGTGAAAGTTGAAGAAAATGATGGTAGACATATATTCAAGAGGATTTATGTTTGTCTGAAGGCCTGCAAGGATAGTTTCGTGTCCTGCAGGCCTATTATAGGGCTGGATGGTGCATTCTTGAAAGGGAAATATGGTGGTGAAATGTTAACTGTTTTCGGAAGAGACGCAAACGATCAAATGCTACCTATTGCATATGCTATTGTGGAAGTAGAGAACAAGGCCATGTGGAAATGGTTTATGGAGCTTCTGGTTGAAGATCTATGTGGGAATTCAGTATGTGCATCATGTACATTCATGTCAGATCAACAAAAGGTAATTCAAGTAACCCCTCTAACAATCATATGCCTTTTTCCCCAATCATAAGACATCTAACAACATTCAATAATACCAAATAACAAGGCCCATTACAAGCTATTCAAGAAGTGGTTCCTAGAGTCGATCAACACTTTTGTGTTAGACACCTATACGTTAATTTCAGAAAACAATTCCCTGGAAAGCATCTTAAGCGTTTGATGTGGAAGGTAACTACAACAACCCATCCACAAGTTTGGGAAAATGAAATGAGAAATATAAAAGAGGTCAACAATGAAGCTTTTAAATACTTGATGAAAATACCTCCCAGATATGTTTTTCAATTTTTGTTCTGTTTGATGCAATGCTTACTTGTAACATTTCATAAGCTGATACTAATACATTATAACCTGTTGCCATGTAGACATTGGTCTCGATCAAGGTTTACCACCACATCCACGTGTGATACATTGGTAAACAACATGTCAGAGGCCTTCAACAGTGTTATGGTCCATACACGGTCTAAGCTAATAATAAGCATGCTAGAGGAGATTCGACTTTACTTGATGAAGAGATGGGCAAGTAACAAGACTAAAAGTCAATCAATTTCTGGGGTCATTTGTCCTAAAATCAAGACTAGACTTAATAAAGAGTCTTAATTAACTAAGTTTTGGATTCCTAAGTATGGTTAATGTTATAATTTTTTACTTTTGTATTAAAATACCAACCTATTGAATAATATTTCTGGTTTTGCAACTGGTCAGTGATAACGGTTGATTTTACGTGTTTGTGTGTGTATATTTTGTGAACAAATCAACTCCTTCATAGCTTTTACCTTGTTTTATCCTCACATTTAGTGTGTTTTCTAGTTTTCTTGTGTTTTATTTAGTATATGCTTGTTTTTACCTCTAATCTCTATGTTTGAGTGTGTGAAATAAAGGAATAAGAAACAATTCTAGTGGAGGAAAACAAGCAAGAACTCAAGGGAACATGTTTTGGGACAATAAAAGATCAATTTGAAGCAAATACCCATGTTGGACACCTTTGGAATCGCACAAGAGCCTCAATTTTAGAATGCTGTCAAAACCGCCCGAGCTGGGCGCCAAAGTTGCAGAGAAATCCAAGCTGGGCGCCACAATTTCAAGCTGGGCGCCAGAGTTGTAGAGAGATTCTAGGCTGGGCGCCAGAGAATGGGGCTGGGCGCCAAAAAGTGGCGCTGGGCGCGAAAACTTGCTGTAACTCACTTCTGATGCAATGAAAAGTCGCGCTGGGCTCCAGGAATCCGAGCTGGGCGCGAATTTTCGCTGATATGTCAAAATGGGTTATTTAAACATGGGTCTCGCGATTTTTGAG